>NW_007726145.1:1153064-1182060 GCF_000696425.1 Galeopterus variegatus
CATTGCGTTTTTTATTTCACTGAATGAATTCTTCAGTTCGGCAAGCTCTGCTACATTCTTTTTCAGGGCATTGATTTCCTTGTACATTTCTTCTTTCAGGTCCTGTATACTTTTCCTCGTTTCATCATGTTGTCTAGCTGAATTTTCTTGTATCTAATTCAGTTTCCTTAGAATTATCACTTGAAATTCCCTGTCAGACATTTCAAGGGCTTCTTGTTCTATAGGACCTAGAGCTTGAGAGTTATTACCCTGTGGTGATGTACTTTCTTGATTTTTCATATTTCTGGTATCTTTTCTTTGATGTTTAGTCATTGTGGCAGGGAGTTTCACAGACCACAGGTTTGATAGTATTGTCTGACTAGGATGTTGCTGGGGTTGCCAATTTGGTATGGCTACCTCAGTGTCTGCTCATTTGGCCACTAGTGCCTTGTGTGTGTGGTCGCCTTGGGTCATGGGCCTCTCCGGGGAGCCACCTCTCTGGTCAGCATGCACTCGGCTGGGCTGCTGGGTCACAGGGCGGTATCACAAGGTTTATGGTCTCTGCCAAAGTTCCACCTCCCCTGCTGGACATCTCCCTGTTCCACACACACTGGGCTGGGCTGCTGGGATGCATAGAGGTACCGCAGTGTGTGTGGTCTCTGCGGAGCTTCCACCTCCCCTGTTGGACATCTCCCTGCTCTGTGCGCACTGGGCCGGGCTGGTGGATCACACAGCAGAATCACAGAGCATGTGGCCTCTGCGGAGCTTCCGCCTCCCCTCCAAATATGATATTATTATGCAGTAAATTTTCCAAGCTCTTTTTAATCGGTAAAAAATGCTAGAAGTAGTATTGGTCTTAGGGGAACAAACTAATTATCAGTAATGATAGCAGCTAAGAGCATACCTGGAAGCTATTTTTGTTTCTGTCAATACTAAAGAAAACATGGTATAAAATGATAAAGGTGGTTTCTAAGGCTTGAAAATTTTTTGCACAGGAAGCAAAGATATATTGCTAATTGGATAGTTGGAGATGAGAAATCAGTAACTAAAACTCTTATAAGAAATTTATATACATGAAATAGTTTTTTTCTTTTGGTCATGTGTTGTTAGGCCAGGTAATTTTGAAGAGCTGTCATTAATCAACAGTCTAAAGGGAAAGATCTGAAAGTGCTAGATAAAAACCTGATAAAAGTAAAGAATCATTGCGAATATTTATTTCCATTTACTGCTGAATGAGAGAAATTTTAAAAATCACTCTCCCCTAGAAAAGAATGGGTTAGATTTTGTGAAAGCTAAACACCATTATTTTACATTTCATACAAACAGAAGCTATGAGCAAAATTTCATGAACTAAATTATCATTTTTTCTATCACAACAAGGGATGAAATCTCATGGAAATGTGGAATCCAGGTGAATCTACAGGATCAAATGAAGGTCTGGGGATTGTAAAAATTAGAATATAGCCAGGAGTCTCTTTGAATTAATGTACACTGACAGAAATGAAAAAGTTCCATAATGGAACTATTATTTCAAAGATATTAAAGGGAAGAAAAATACTAATCAACTATGGCTCATGCAAAATTAAAACGCAGAGGGGCCGGGCAGGAAGTGCAAAGAAATGTCTTTGAATACAAGCAACCCAGAATTCTTGATAAGAGTGGAGTTGGAGAAGTGATGGAGAGAAATTCTGCAACATTGCAGAATCAGAATCTAAGGCTCAACTATGATATAAATAAGTTAACTCAGCTACAAGGATTAGAAGAATGCCAAATCCAGGGATTTTAGCAGGTCATTATAATTTTACCCATATTTTTAGTATTATTTTTCCTGTATCTTGTCTTAGGAGCATTGGCCAGCCTGGAACCTAATACAACTGTAAAATCCCAATGGACCTGCTTGTTCATCATCTTCAGGGATTGGTAGTCATTCCTGATAACTCTTCCTAGAAGGCTTATTGTAGCAGCTATGCTCTTACTTGACATTCCAATAGGGTAAAGCCTCACACTGATCATGGTGGACATAACTTTAACCGTCTTCCAGGAATGACACTATAGTATTCAGCTAATTCTGCTCTCTGAGTATGTTTCTTACCAGTGTGACATAATACTGGATGTGTCAGAAAGTCTCAGGGCTAGCATAAAGGGTTTTGGCACACTGGCTTCACATCTATAAAGCTATTTTTCTATAGCTTATATTATACCTAGAGAAGAAAACAACCCAGTATATGCTTTTATCTATTGGGATGAAACATGGCATAATGAAAAATATATATAAGTTCTGGAATCAAACAGCCCTTGGGCAGTTCGCCTGAACTTTCTAGGTTTCTTTTTCCCCATCTTTAAAAATGAGACTAAATATTACCCATTTCACTTAATTATTAAGATTAAACGAGATTAAACTAGATTAAATGAGATAATGTTGGTGTGAATGTCTGGCTCATAATTGGCTCTCAATAAATGTTTTCTAAATTTAAAATGAAAGGTTGTGTCTCAAACAAAAGCTAGCTCTCTTCATGCTAGAGTAATTCTTGTTTTCCACACATAGTAAATATTCTTTACTGGATCATTGTACATTTACTATTGATTCATGCACAAAGACTGCAAATCTTTTTTCAAGAAAAGTTTTCAATATGTCCTAGCTCCTAGTGATGCAATTTAAGCAACAGCCTGAAAGAAGGGTCAACATTAATTTCCACAGATGTGCCTTGTACTGAATGACCTATACAGGTCTACAAAAAGAGAAAAGGATCAATAACTGCTTTTTCATGGAACTAAATCAAGGACAGAATTGTGCAGTGGTGTTTACCTAAATTTTGCCAAAATATAAATGTAAGAATTCACTTCTTTCTGCCCTGTTTATGGGGAGAAAAAAAAATACACAGATCTTTTTCACAGGAGAATCAAAATGTAACCTTTTGGGGTGATTTGTTATATAAATCCTTTTGAGGGGATCATTAGTAATATCCAGATGAGAGCACATTAAGAGATCTCTCTCCACACACATGTACAAATACCTACTGACACACAATTGAGGCATCTTAATCTGAAATTGTATATAAACTGTGGTTATATGTGTAAACAGGGAGAGTGCATAACAGGTCAAATTTTTCATAGTTTATAGTTCAAGAAATGTTCCAAACTACTGGCTTCACTGTTTCCAACCCTATTCCACCCTTCCTCATCCCAGATTCCTCTCAGTAAAAAAAAAAAGAATCATGTACAATTACATGAGAACTTTCTGTGTATTACTATGCTCACATGTTTCTTGTGTGAGGTGAGTCTGTTCTAATTATTAATTAAGGCAAGGGTGCAGAAAATTGTTGTTTATTGTAATGAATTCAAGTTTAGTTGAGGGTGAAAATAATCTACCTGGATCTTCTGAAATTCCAAAATCATAGCACTTTACTCAGTTTCTGTTTGGCAATTTACTTAGTGGAGAAATTCCTTTTGTTTTTATAGCAAAATATCCACCTGCGTCCCCAACCATTCCATGATGTTTGGCTTTTACATAGCTTTTTGTAAACAAAATTCGATTTATGTCTTTATTCCTAAAAAGTGCATCAAAACCAACCTAAAAGAATTACATTCATGCTTTACTCTACTCTGTATATGGCTCAGCACAAATTAATCAAATATTTAATCATTTTTCTTTCAATAATCACTTACTAAGTACCTACTATATTTCAGATGCTGTGCTTGTCCCTGGGGATTCTATGGTAAGCGAATGGATATGGCCCTCCCTAAATGCCCACATCTAGAAGAAATTCAATGGATAAAAATGTTTATACTCAGTAAAATCAGAGAGGACTAACAGTCCTAAACATTTTTTTTTTAAATGATGGACAGGCTAATATAAATGTTTGGATATCTACTCTCTGTACCAGAGATTCTAAAATTTCTGAGTGCAGAAGAATCACAAGAGGAATTGTTTTAGATGCATATTCTTTGGACTCACTTTCAGAGCTTCTGTTTCATGAAGTTTGGGGTGGGGCAGTAATCTCTATATTTACAAGCACGCAAAGTGATTCTGATGCAGTTGTCTATAAATACAATTTAGGAAGATAAACTACTCTGTAGACTCTGTCACTGCAAAAAGCTATTAAATTCTCAGTATCTTTCATCATAGACTTTTCTTTCTTGAAAGTGACAATTTTGAACTTTAAGTTTCTGCTGGGGGTGGAAGAAGATATAGAGAGCTTGAAATAGCCTCATTCCCAACCTTACAAAGAAGCAAAGCCAGAAAAACAGCAAGTTCACACCTTTTCTTGAACGCATCCGAGTGCTAAAGTTGCAGGGCAGCAAACTGACCCAAAGTCAAAAGAGACAGGCACCTGCAGGGAGAGACAGACAGAGCACAGACTTACAGTGTTCACCCATTACCCGAAGTTTTGCTTTCTGCAGTTTCAGTTACCCAGGCTCAACCACAGTCCAAAAATATTAAATGACAAATTCCAGAAATAAACTATTCATAAGTTTTAAATTGCACACCGTTCTGAGTAGTGTGATGAAATCTCACACTGTTCTGCTCTGACCTTCCCAGGATGTGAATCATCTGTCTGGTGGATCTACGCTGTATTCGCTACCCTCCTGTTAGTAACTTAGTAGCTGTCTTGCTTAACACATTGACTGTAGCGGGATCACAATGCTTGTGTGCAAGTAATCTTTATTTTACTTAATAATGACCCCAAAGCACAAAAGTAGCGATGCTGGCAATTCAGATATGCCAAAGAGAAGCCATAAAGTGCTTCCTGTAAGAGAAAAGTTGAAAGTTCTTGATTTAATAAGGAAATTTTTAAAATTAATTTTAATTGAGATTATTGACATCTATGGTAAGAACAAATCTACTGTCCATGAAATTGTAAAGAATGAAAAAGAAATTTTGTGCTAGCTTTGCTGTCACACCTCAAACTGCAAAAATTAGTCATAGTGTGTGATAAGTTCTTAGTTAAGATGGAAAAGGCATTAAATTTGGGGTTGGAAGACATAAACAGAAAAAGTATTCCAAGTGATGGCAACGTGTTGTGCCAGAAAGCCTTGAGCCTGTATGAAGACTTCAGCAAGGGATCCCCTGAAACGAATGACACCAAACTATTTACTGCAAGTAAGGAATATTTACACAGATTCAGGAATAGGTCCAGAATAAAAAATATAAAACTTACTAGATGAAGAAGCTGCTTCCACATTTACAGCAGAGTTGAAGAAGTTGATTAAGGAGAAAGGACACCATCTACAGCAAGTCTTCAATTACAGTGAAACCGGGTTCTTCCGGAAGCAGATGCCCAACAGAATCGACCTTCATAAAAATGCAAAGGAAGCACCAGGGCATAAAATGTGAAAGGACAGGTTAACTGGTACTGTATGGCAATGCTGCAGGGCCTGTAATAAAGCCATGCATAGTGTGCAGAGCAAAGAACCCATGCATTCTCAAAAACAAGAATAAAAATTATCTGCCTATTTTTTGGCAACATAATCAGAAAGCATGAGTAACAGCCATCTTGTTTATGGCATGGTTGCACAAATGCTTCATCTCAGAAGTGAAAAAGTACTTGGAAGAGGAAGGGTTGAAACTTAAAATCCTATTAATAACAGACAATGCACCTAGCCATCCTGAATCTGTTTGCTATTAAAATGAAAATATCAAGGTTGTATTTTTACCTGCAAATACAACCTCTTTGCTTCAGTCTCTTGGCCAGGGCATCATTTGGTTCATCAAGGCCACATACATCTGTCTGGTGTTTAATCTCATTTGATCAGCAATTGATACAGACCCTAATCTGGACATAATGCAGTACTAGAAATCATTTACTATTACTGACATAGTAACATTCATCAAAGCTGCAATGCATGAGTTAAAACCAGAAACTGTAAAGGCCTGCTGGAAGAACTTATGGAGTGAGGTTGTGAATGATTTGAAAGGCTTTCCAAGGACTGATGAAGAAGTTAGGAAAATCATTCATGCTGCAAGACAAATTGATTGAGAAGGATTTGCCAACATGCTTTGTGAAGAAATAGTGAAGGCCACTGACAAGTGTTAACAAATGAGGAATTGAAAGAAATTGTTGAGTCATCTATACAGGAAGAGGAAGATGAAGAAGAAACAGAAGCAGAACCAGCAATGTGGACATTATTAAACTTTGCTGAAGTGTTTCAACATGCACAAACATTAAAGGACAAAATTATGGGATACAGTCTTTGGATGGAACACAACATTAAAGTCACCCATATGATCATGGAAGGATTACAACCTCTGCAGCAACACCTAGATGAGTTAAAAAGAAAAAGACAATGACTTTCAATTACAATATATTTCCAAAAGCTTTCTGCAAAAAAACTTTAAACTATCAAGGATCCCAGCCATCGATATCATCTGCTCCTGACATATGTCCATTGACATTGTCATAGCACTGGAATCCAGGATCACCTAAAGCAGGTCACAATAAGAAGAAGTGTGGGTACAGTACCATAAGATGTTTCAAGAGGCAGAGAGACAGAGAGACCACATTTACATAACTTTTATTATAAGATATCATTAGAATTGTTCAATTTTAGTATGAGTTGCTGTTAATCTCTTACTGTGCCTAATTTTTAAATTAAACTTTATCATAGGTATGTATGTATAGGAAAAAACATAGTGTATATAGGGTTAATACTATTCATGGTTTTAGGCATCCACTGGGGGTCTTGGACCATTATTTCCTACAAATAAGGAGGGACTACTGTACTGTAGCAAGATGCAGCTTCAAACAACTAAGAGTTGAGCTAAGGTGATTGGTGGAAAGTAAGCCTACCAAGTGAAAGCCCCAGAACCTCAAATCTAAGAGTGGATATTCTCTTACACAAGGCTTTTTCTCCACTCTTCTAAAGGATATTTGGTGAAAATATTAGTAGAATCCTGAGAAAGTCCCACTTGTGGTCCAGAAATGGGGAAGCCACCAAAGGAGAGCACAACACTTCATGGGGACCTTTCTCCCTACCACCTCTAAAGATCTAAAGACTTAATATGCATGGGATGGGGATGGGTAAAAAACACTGCTGTCCTTAGGGCACTGGTGAAAATCCATTGTGGATAGGGGAAGGAAATAAGAAGAAAAAAAATTGCTGTACCATCAGGGTGGGTGCGAAATGCATTCTGGGTTTAGAATTATAGATTTAGGAGGGGCAGGAATATTTAGAAAGCCACACTCCCAAAACCCAGGGAAGTGTTGCCAGCCTAAAGACTGAGGTTTAATCAGAGCAACATAGAATATCCCTCAACCCTCACTGTGAAACTAAGAAGAATGGAATAACGTGTAATTTGCAAAAGAGAGACTTTTTCTGAGGGGCAGCCAAAAGGAAAGACAATAGGCTGAGGGTGGAACATTTACTGACAAAAATCCACCTGGAAATTCAGCCCCCACCCTAAAGACAAGGTATCACTAGAAGATTTGAAAACCTGTAGTATGCTGAGAGCAACCATAGCAACAACAAACCCCCAACCCAGCCCAACACCTAATTAGATTAACTGGAACGGTTGAATTAGAGGCTTAGCAAAAAGAAAGTCATGCACATTTCCAGGCATAAAAATCATTTACCTCACTTTCTTCTGTCCTACACAGGATGTTTGGCTTTCAAAAAAAAAAAAAAAAAAAAAAATTACAAAGCATATGAAATAGCAAGAAAAAACTACACACTCCCAAGAGACAAGAAAGCATCATAACCAGACCTAGACATGACACAAGTGTTGGAACTGACAGGGAATTAAAAATAGCTATGCTTAATATATTAAAGGCTCTAGTGGAAAATTTGGAAAACATGTAAGACCAGATGGGTAATTTCAGCAGAGAGATTGAAACTGTAAGCAAGAATCGAAAGAAAATGCTAAAAATAAGTAGCACTGTTACAGAGATGAAGGTGTCTTCAGTGAACTCAACTATAGACTCAACAAGGCAGAGAATGAATCAGTGAGCTTGAAGATAGGTCTAAAGAAAAAAAGAGAAAAGAGTGAGAAAAACAGAACAAAGCATCCATGAGCAGTGGGACACTATCAAATAATTTAACTTGTAAGTAATTGGAATCCCATAGGAGAAGGGAGAACAAATGGAGAAGAAATATTTGAAGAAAATAATACCAAGAATCTCCCAAAATTAGTGACAGATAACAAACCACACATCCAAGAAGCTCAGAGAACACCGAGAATAAAAAAATGCCAAAATAATAATAATAATGATGACAATAGGAGAAAAAAAAGAGTATATCATATTCAAACTGCTGAAAACAAAATGACAGATCTTCTTTGGTCCCAGCCAAAGGGGAGGTTTTAAATAAAGTCTGTTTTTGTTTATCCTCTGTGGTAGGTGGAATAATGCCCCACCCCAAATATATTCATGCCCATCCCCTTACATGGCAAAAGAAACTTGGCAGATAGGATTAACTTACAAATTTTGAGCTGAGGAGATGATCCTGGATTATATGGGTGGACTACTTATAATCACAAGATCTTTATAAGTGAAGAGGAAGGTAAGAGGGTCAGAGTCAGATAATGATTTGAAGATGCTGTACCACTGGCTTTGAAGATGGAGGGAGGGGGCCATGAGCCAAGGAGTGCTGGCAGCCTTTAAAAGATGGAAAAGGCAAGGAAAAGTATTTTCCCATAGAGCTGCCAGGAGCCCTGCTGGCGCCTTGATTTTAGCCCAGTATACTAATAAACCCAGCGCTCTCTACAACACTAACATTATTGTCTTGGAAAGAGCATCTCAGAATGAATTGCAATTTGATGTTCACTCTCACATCCTAATATAAATCCTGTCTATATTTTAACCTCCCTTCAAAGCCTCATTTAAGGCTTATATCCTCTAAGAAACCTTCTGCAGTCTTCTCCAATATCTTAGTGTGTAGCCAATGTGTTAGACGGATGTCCCTCCCATCCTAATCCCAGAACCTGTGAATATTTTAGGTTACATGGCAAAGGGAAATTAAGGTTGCAGATGAAATCGAGGTTGCTGATCAGCTGATCTTAAAGCGTGGAGATTGTCCTAGATTGTTTGAGTGGGTCCAAAGTAATCACAAGAGTTCTTAATGTAGAAGAAGAAGTAAGACCAGACAGAGGAATATGTGACTATGAAAGAAAGGCATGGAAAGATGAAATCTTTCTGGCTTTGAAGACGGATAGCCTCTAGAAACTGAAAAAGACAAAAAAATGTATTGTCCTCTAGAGCTTCCAGAAAAGAAAGCAGCCTTGCCAATACGTTGATTTTAAACCAGCAACACCTGTGTTAGACGGCTAATCTACAGAACTGTAAGATAATAAATTTGTATTGTTGTAAGCCACTAACTTTGCAGTGATTTGTTACAGCAGCAATAGGAAACTAATGCATCTTCTCTGATCTTTCTCTAACCTAATTATTTCTCTTTTATCCTTTGCAACTTCTAAATTGAAATAATTTAGCAATCTTGAAAGTAATAAATGTAATGATCAAGCATTATTTTTTTCAGCATGTCTGAAAATGTAGTCCTCTTCCTTAGTTTTTTTTGGCTTTTTTTTCTTTTCGTGACCAGTAAGGGTGTCACAACCCTTGGTGTGGTGTCATCCACACTGCGCTCAGCCAGTGAGCTCACTGGCCATTCCTATATAGGATCCGAACCCGCGGCGGGAGCATCGCTGCGCTCCCAGTGCCACACTCTCCCGAGTGCGCCACGGGGCAGGCCCTTCCTTAGTTTTAATTTAAGGTCTGTTTTATATATCTCCTATTTGATGTATCTATAGTTTTATTTTTAAAAATTATTCAAAATAATTATCAGGATTATATTCAACAGCTTATAGTTTTTATTGTTAAAGTTAACTTTTTCCTTGTTTATGGATATATTACCAGAAATTAGGAAATAATCATTGTTTCTTCCCCTATTTAGTTATCATCTAGCTTGGCAAACATTTATTTGCCAAGCTAGATGTTTTGAAGTGAATTGAAATTAACAGGGTAATGTTTAATAATATTAATTCATATAATTTAACAAATACTTATGCCCCAACCAGCAGCAGTAGTATCAATGTCATCAGGAACTGACATTTTAGTTTTGTTGCATTTCCACCCAAAGGCAGCAGCTTCATTGGCTGCTTTCCTTCTTGGCAGTAGAATAGGTGGACATTTTTTCTTTAAATTTGGGGGAAAATAAAGAACATTGCCCTCCCAGTGTGATATTAGAAAAATTGGAGTTAGAATAATTTTCCCTGTGAGGTTGTGTATTTGTTTGTAACAATTTTGCAGGCAGAAACAAGTGACCCAATGCTGAACTAATTAGGCACATAGAAGGCCAGGCCTGCTGGGTTCAGAGAAGTGATTGAAAGAATGGAGGGTCCTAGGGAATCCTGCAACCATTTTAACTCTAAGTACCAAGAGAGAAAGTGAAAAGTGGCTAATAAGAAATATAGGCCCTCCTATTTTTAATGCAATCATAATCTCATAATATATTGCAGTAATGCTGCTTGCCTCCATATTGCATCTCAACAGCCCAAGCAAGGATATAAAAGTTGACCTTCTTTTTCTCACTTGTAACAGCTGGGATCAATAAACTTTATCAAAATGGCCTACTAATTTCTTTTCTTTACCAAATGACAGTAAAATTTTCTCGATCCAATAATAAACTTTTTTAATTCAAAAATTTGTGGAATACCTACTCTATGCCTAGCAAGTAATGAGTTGATTTGTAAAAACAATAGGTTTTCTTACCAGCAGAAGAGTAGTAACAAGTGAGGTACAGAGAATCACATAGTTTACTGTAGAAGGTATTTGTTTATTGAACTTGACTTTATTTTAAAGGCATAATGACTCTCAAGATCTATCATTCACATGTAGTAGGGGGTTACCAGTGGTTATTAATACAGGGAGTTATTAACCTCCAGGGATGTTTGGAAATATGTGGAGTATTTTTCCACAATCATTGGGAGTCACTATTAGCATTTAATGCCCTGGGGCTGGATATACTAAATGTTTTGCAATGTACACACCATGACAATTGTGACATCTTGAGAAGCATCTTGCCAGACTGATGAGATAATCATCCATTCATCTATCACTCAAAACCCTTACTCAAACACTCTTCCAAAGATAATAGAATTTATTATGAAAAGTTCTCTCCATGTCAACTTGTAGAAATGGGGGAACAGAACAAAAAGTACCACCAAGGTAAAATACCTAATTATGGAATCAAGAGACAAAGGATATTCCTAAAGAGGGACTGAGGAGAAAATTCCAAAGAAGAGAGGCTTCTCAAAGAAACAAGAATGGGGGCAAAACTGTGGGTGGCTCCAAAAGTCATAAGACCTATTATACCCCATGAGGCATGATGGGGTGACATAAGTAAGCTAGCAAAGCCACTACTGGTTGCCCATGCAAGCTGAGTGAATGCTGAAGGGAAGATATATTTGCATACCCTTCCTTATAGGTTGTAAGTTTCAAATGATTGTTTGGCTAACAGTCAGACTTCTGTAATATACTGCATAATTTTTCATTATTTGTATTAAAGTCTAATAAGAAGGTTATATTTAGATATAGGAATTATCTGCATGTAACTTTTCTCTAAATAGCAGCTGCTTTAAATTTTATAATATCTAGAATAGAAACTATCTGAAAATAATGCATTTCAAATTCTTTCTTAAATGGAAACCCTCCCACAGAAACAGTACCTTCACTTTTCTACACTTAAGCCAAGGCAAAGAAATTCTTAGGACATAACCCAGTCTCTGTTCAGTTGTTTCTATAGTGGCGTTTATTAATCTTTGCTTTGGGCAATCCAGATCTTCCCTGTTTCTGCTGGACTGTAGCACATTGGATACCAAGTCCAGTAGAGCTACTTTTTCAAGACAGGTTTCCTACTTCTACTTCATAATTTTGCATAAGTAAAGAAAATAAAACCATTATGTAAAAATTGGCATTTGTGTAATGCTATTGCAGAAAAAAATTTAATTCATGGAAACATAAGTACCACTTTTGTTGATGTATTTGTTAGTGGAAAATAAAGATCTTTGAATTATTTTTAAGGAAGAGAGTTGTCACTGGGAAGATGATAACTATACTGGGTAAGTCCCCCTCCTTTTTTTAAACGTCTTTTAGCCTAAGAACAGTGGCCAATCTCTGCCATAGTGGGTGGTGGCTAAGATTTAGATAGAAAACTTGTAGTCTTACTGGCTTGAGAAACTGGAATACAGAGTAGGGACTGTCATGGCAGATGGAAAGTGATGGGAAAGGCACCATAAAGGAGAGACCCAGAGGGGGATCCCCAAATTATGTGTATGAAGGTAAACAGTAAAAACCAACATCAAAATAGCCAAGATGTTGCAATTAACACAGAAGAAGTTTAAATCAGCTATTATAAATGTGTTTCATGTCACAAAGGAAAATAGACTTACAATAAGTGGAAACATAGGAAGTATAAGCAGGGAAATAAAAAATAACCAAATAGAAATTCTAGAACTGAAATATCTAATATATCAAATTTTAAAAAGTCACTGAATGGGCTCAGAAACAAATGACAGAAGAAAGTGTCACTGAATTTAAAGATAATAGCAATGTAAATTATCCCATACAGAGAACTAAAAGAAAAAAATCTAAAAAACAGCAAGGGCCTTCGGGAATTGTGAGACAGTGTCAAATGATCTAACATATATGCAATTGGAGGCTTAGAATGAGATGAGAGAGAAACTTAAGCAGAAAAATATTTGAAAATACAAATTCCTCAGATTTGGCAAATGACATAGATTTATTGATCTCTTTTAAACAACAAGTAGAAAAAAATAATAAAAAAAACAACACCTAAGCACATCATAGTCAGAGTGGTAAAAGCCAAAGATAAAGATCAAACCTTGAAAGTCTAAGAAATGGCACATTGCATTTTCTGAACAATTGATTCTGATGACTATTGATACCTCATCAGAATCAATGGAGCCCAGGGCCAGCCCCGTGGCTCACTCGGTAGAGTGCATTGTTGGTAGCACTGAGGCCATGGGTTCGGATCCTATATAGGGATAGGCGGTGCGCTCACTGGCTGAGTGTGGTGCAGACAACACCGTGCCGAGGGTTGTGATCCCCTTACCGGTCTAGAAAAAAAAAAGAAAAAGAAACAATGGAGCCCAAAAGGCAATAGACCCATACCTTTCAGGAAATATCTAGCAGGAAAAAAATTCAATCCAGAATTCTATGTATAATGAAATTTTTTTTCAAGAATGAAGGCAAACTACAGATATATTTAGACAGATGAAAATAAAAACAATGTATTTCCATTAAAACTGCAGCACAAAAAATGCTAAAGGAATTTTTTTATGAAGAAAAATGATACTAGTTGGAAATTAAGAATATCAGGTAAGAATGAAGAGAACCAGAAATAGAAAATATGCAGGTAAATATTAGGAATTATCCTTTTCTTTTAATTTGCTTAAAATATGTATGACTATTTAAAGCAAACTTTTTAAAACATTATATTGTGGGCTTTATAACTTATTTAAATGTAATGCACAAGCAGTACTTGCCTAATTGTCGCCCATGTGCCAAATTCAGCCTTCCATCTATTTTTGCATAGCCCATGAGCCAAGAATGTTTTTTACATTTACATTTTTAATTGCTGAAAAAAAGAATATTTTATGACATATGAAAATTGTATAAAATTAAAATTTCAGTGTCCATACATAAAGTTTTATTGGAACACACATTCTTTTGTTTATATATTGTCCTTAGCATTTTGGTTTCTACCTCACATCATATACAAAAATTAACTCAAAATGGATCATAGAGATGAGTATAAAACCTGCACTCCAAAATATCTTCCAGATATTTGGAACAGTACAATAATTTTGTAACTTTGAGGTTGACAATGATTCCTTAGACAAAGCAAAGAAGCATAAACACAAAAGAAAATGGGCTTCATCAAAATTTTTAAACTTTCATTCCTCAAAAGGTAATACTAAGAAAATGAAAATACAAACTAAAGATTAGGAAAAGGCAAATCACTGACTAAGAAATTCGCATTATATATATCTGACACAAGACATATTCTGAATATATGAAGAGCTCTTTCAACTCAGTAATAAGACATATTAGTTTCCTATTGCTGCTCCTACAAATTACCACAAACTTAGTGGCATAAGACAACATAAATTCGTTAACCCATAGTTCTGGAGGTTAGAAGCCCTAAAATCAAGATATCAGCAGGGCCACATTCCGTCTGCAGGCTTCAAGGGAGAATCTGTCTCTTTGCCTTTTCCAGTTTTTGCAGAGACCACCTGCATTCCTTGTCTCACCGTCACTGTCTCCACCTTGAAGGCCAACAGCAGAACATCTTCAGATCTCTCTGTCTATCTCCGTCTGTCTCTCTCTCTCTATCTGTCCTCTCTGCTTCTGTGCTCATATCTTCTCTGGCTCTGATCCTCTTGCCTACCTGTTATAAGGACTCTTGTGGTTAGATCGGGTCTACCGCAATAATCCAGAATAATATTCGCATCTCAAGGTTTTTAACTTAATCACATCTGAAAATCCCCTTTTGTATGTAAGATATTCACAGGTTTTGGGGATGTAGATGTGGACATCTTGAGGGACGGGGCATCATTCTATCTCCCACAAAAGCAAACAGCCCAGCATTTTAAAAGACAATGATTTGAACAAACACTTTACAAATGAAAATGTAGTTATGAATGGCCAATAAACACATGAAAAGATGGTAAACATTTATACTCATAGGAAAATTCAAATCAAAGCTATGATAAAATGCCATTACACACACACTAGAATGGGTAAAATTTTAAAGCCTGACAATACAAAGTGATGGTGAAGATGTTAACAAATGGAAGCCTCACACATTGTTGGTGAGATGCAAAATGGCCCAGTCATTTTAGAAAACAGTTTACAAATTCTTACTATATGATTCAGCAAATCTACTGCTAAGTATTTAAGTAAAGAAAGAAAAACCTATGCTCACAAATACACTATTACATGAATGTTCATAGCAGCATACATCATAATAGCCCAAAACTGGAAGCAGTCAATTGTGGTATATTCGTACAATGTGATTAAATTGTGTACTTGCAATTAAAGAAAAAAACCAACAATACATGTAATAACATGAAAGAGTCTTAAAAAACATACTGAGCAGAAGAGGTCAGAAACAAAAGAATACATACCCCATATGAAGTTCTAGAAGAAGCAAAACTAATCTATGGTGATGGAAATCCTATTACTTGTTACCTATATAGGGGTGTGGCAATTGATTGCAAAGGGCTATAATTGGTTTGGTGTTTACACAGGTGCATATATTTGCCAAAATACATGGAACTGCATGGTTAAAATAGGTGAATTTTTTCATATTCTAATTATACTTCAATAAAGTTGAAAAGTGTATTATGGAGTTTTAAGAAGCATTGAAGAACAAGAAGAAATGAATATAACTGAAAATAAATGACGATTTATTAGTTTGGGTTTGACTAGAATTTAACCAATAGAAATGCAATATTGAGCACTTTGTAGTTCATTTAAATGTATGATTCTTGTATTGAGCACATATTATGTGTCAGACATGCTCTAGTGCTGAATATTCTTGTACAGAAAAAAAATAGATATAGCCCTAGCCCTCAAATTCCAGTGGGAAACAATATGATAAACACGTAAATAAAGTAATTTCAGATAGTTATAAGCACAGTGAAGAAAATGAAATAGGTAAGAAAATAGTGATTTGGGATTTCTTGGCTACTTCAGGTAGAATGGTCAGGGAGACCTCTATGGAGTAATGACATCTAAGCTGAGACTGTGTTTTGAGCACTAGTTCATCCAAGGCACAGTGCAAGGTGTAGGGACCCCATGGGCACCTGAACAGGGACACACCCTAGCAATATGGCGCCCTTCCGGGTTCTTCTCCTCCGTAAACAAGCCCACCCGCGCCAAACCTCAGCCAGTCACAGGTCAAGGCTCACCTCCTGCCGAGCCCCATCCAATCAGATACCGCCCCATCCACCCCCTATCCAACCCCTGAACGCAGCTCCCTATAAATGTACACGCACTCCTTGAATAAAGCGGAACTTCTCTGGCGAACTGTCAGCTAGGGTCCTGCCGCCTTATCAGCTTGGTCAGTCCGCCCTTTCACAATGCAACATTCATTGTCAAATGAATGCAACAGACAGGGTAAAAATAAAGGTAAGAGCATTATAGGATATATTATTTGGCAGGTATAGTTTTATCTGGGCCCTGAAACTCTGGTAGAATCACTAGAAAGGGACAAATGTGGGAACCATTTTATAACATCTGCTTCCATCGTTTCTTTTTCTTCTCTACTGTACAATACTCTAATTCAATTCCTTTCTGTTATGTTCTCAAGGTACCTTGTACACCTATAGTATTTATCATATGCCTCAGCAATTATTTGTTGGCATATCTGACTCTCCAGTTAGATTAGTATTACCTTCAAGATACAAGCTTGTATTAATCAACACCTGACCTTATGGAGACTCAAAAAGTCTCAAAAAGTATTTGAGTTAATAATTACCACAATAGTCACCAAAATGACTTTCTGCATCTATCTTCAGCCAATCTTCATCCCTTCTGATGAGAGCAACTAGATTAAACCTTTTTTTATTTGTTATGAATATTCATGGGATAAAAAGTTGACCGTCACCACTCCTGCAGATTAAACTTTTGAAAACAAAACAAAAGAAAACCCTAGAAAGTTCTATATGTGCATACTGCACACAGCCTCCAAAATATGAGCTCCTAGAAAACATAACTGTCTTCGCATATACTTGCTCATCTCTTGAAGTAATCTCCATATAAGCAATGGGCGCATAGACTGTAAATAGTTAACAGGCACAATTTTTAATGGTCACCTCTACTGGCTCTGGATCCATTCTGTCTATGTTCAAATCCTGACTTGGGTTTAAATCTCAACTCTGCCACTTAGGCAGGCAACTTAAACTTCCTGTGCCTCAGTTTCTATATTGGTAAAATTAGGGCAATAGTGGTATCTGTCTCATATGATTGGTATAAAAATTAAATAAGTCAATACTTTAAAATAGAATAGTGTTTGGAATATAGTAAGCACACATTTAAAAGTAGTGATTATTATTATTACATTGTGATTTCTGAGGCAAGATTCTGTTAAATAGAGCTATATAGATCTGAGATAAACAAAAATGAATGAAGGAAAGAAGTTACATTTCTGTAAAAGAGGACAGTGGCCTGCTTTATTTGGCTACACTTTTTCTCTATTCCTTCCATTGAATCACTTTTTTTGTTTATGCTAATTTTTAAACTTTTCTTTTCAACACTCCTTTTATGACTGAGTCTCAGTGTGAATTTGAGCTGTAATATGCTATGTTTGATAGTGCTAGTATAAAAATAAATTGAATTGTTTTGTTTTTCATTTAAGTCTAAATTTAAGTAAACAGTTCTTTTCTTGATGTTACAAAGATATGTTAAGCTTGAAGGCTGCATTAGTCCTATATTCATAATTCAAACTTGATTTTTAAAGTAAGTTTCACATTTTAAGAAGAGATTTTTTAATTTGAATCTTTAAAAAAATCATTCCTAAAGTGTTAGTTTCAAAAAAAAATCAGTCTACATTCAAATATAATAAGCAGAATAGACTTTCAAAGGAACAAAAGAGCATAACCCTTATGATAACCATTTGATTTTATAGTCTACCAAATCAAGTGTGTTTCAAACTAGTTTCTTGTGAATGTATATAAACAAAATTTTATATTTCAGTAGATGATTTTTTCATTGATTTGCCTGGAGCAAAACTAAATGCTCAGCTAAAAAGATGATGGAAAAGTCATTTAAGCTGTAAAAACCTAACAAGTTTACATCCATTTAGAAGAATAACCTTAAGAAATTACTGGAATTGTTGAAAACCTAATGTTTTGTTTAATGACAATATGTTGTATGTAGTTTTTGTTGCTCTGCCCTTTTTTATAATGAGATAACAATAGATAAGAAAATTGCTAAATCGTCATTAAAATCAAAAGATAGAAGACAAGATTATTGTTTTTTATAATCTATTTCAGTGCATTCTATGATTTCTTTATAGACTTTTCAAATAATCATACACTCTGTTAATGAATATAAAACAAGAGTTTCATTTGTAAACTCTTTAAATCAAGGCCTCATTGAGCATATGGACTTTACATTGTTCTCTGCATGAAAAGAGCACATTATATTCTAAAGTAGGAATGTCCACTCCTGATCCAACTAACACTAATTTAAAATTGAATACTAGCACTGCCTAAAGAAGCAACCCTTGATATATAGGAAAATGCCAATCTCTAAGATAACCAGCTCCCATAGCAAAAAGAGCTTTTGTAGGTTAAAATCAATACTTGGATTTTACCCACAAGTGGGTAAGTAGTTGATGCCAAAATTAGAGAGCAAAGGGAAAAGTGCTCCATAGAGCTAAACCACTCAATACCTTTGTATCAACATTCAGTTTGTTCTTGCAATTTAGCCATACATACATTAACCAGTCCTGAATCATAATTTCACCTCTTTAGTATAAATGTTAAGTTCTTTTCTTATCTTTATGTTCTTTCTAAATCATGAGGACAATTATTACTCATTGTTTTCATCTCAGTGCTCAGTGCAGTGCTTTGCTAACACAATTGGTACTTAATCCATCCTTGTTGATAATTTTCTCTTCAGTAATATGGCCATTTTCTTGGTAAGACACAAGTCATTCTGCTTTGCTACTTGGCCAGCAGTACTAAAAGGACATTATTCAAGCAACCAGAACCAGAAAAGTTAGTGTTTATTTCTATGTTTACAGAGTTGTGCTTTTATGTGCCAATCAATTCAATTTTATGATTATGGTACATTAGTCTAAAGCTTAGCAGAAGCTACATTTGCTAACTATCATAGACAGAACAGAGATAACTACTGAAATCTGTTACATAAATGGTCATTTATATATACTAAACTCATAGCTCAAAACACGTTTCCTATGGTTGATACATTTTCATATATATAATCCTAGTGACAAGCGATAAAATGGAGATCTATGATTCATAACAGCTCAAAAAAAACCCAGCTTTTGTTTAAAAAAAAGGTAGTGTGTACTATTTCCTAGGTGAAGTGGTAGTTTAAACAATTTAAACACAATTTTCACAGTAGCTTGTAGTTGCTCCCAAAATGATTAACCTGTTCAATAGCACTTTGTAGTATTTTGCAACAGTAAACTCTCATCCACAGTTGCAGTCTCCTTTCTTGACATTATCTGTTAATTCTATTATGTGAACAATCAACACGTAAAACCTTTTCTCAGTATTTTTCTTGTTCTAAATTAACATGAAAGATACAGTAGTTAATTTTTTCAGTACAAAAGAGAAATGCTTATGCAAGGCAATAAAATGTGTAACTCAGTGTTAAGTAATTAAAGTTACAGCTCACACTATTTTGACCAATCAGCTGTAATTAGTTGTGTTTGGCAGAAGTCAATTAGTATACCCTTAATAGGCTAATCATTTTATATTTAATTATCATATCAATAACACCAACATACCCCTACAGCTAAATTGATAGTTATTATACCAACTAATTAAAACCAAAGTTAAAAGGTAGCTTGATAAGTATTCTATTCATGAAATGCAAATTCAAAGAGAAAAAATAGAAAAAATGGATCTTGATAGTTTTTTTTTTTTTTTTTTTAATTTTGTTTTCTTACTAAACTAATCCTGTTGTGTGACTGCCTCTGGAAGTGAATAATCCAGAAAAAGAAGTAAATTTCATCAATTTGTGTATTTATAGGAAATACAAAATAAAATATACATACATGTGCATGTTATTAACTGTGAATAAAAGATTAAATATTACACCTTGAGCTCTTGCATTTCAATTAAAATTTATTTATTTAATAAACATTTTTGACTCTGAAATGCTGTAGATACAAAGCTGAGTAAAGTCTCTGCCTCCTAAAACATACATTATAGTGGGAGGAGACAACCTACAATCAAACAGATGCTATGTGATTACTACTATAAGAGAGGCACAGACAAAATATTGTGAGAGAACTGAAAAGAGAGGAAATAACTGTTGGAAAGTCTAGGAAAGCTTCATGGAGGAGGTGATAATGAGCTGGGTCTTGAAGTGGGTAAAATTTTTTTAGGATAAGAAGGGAAGAAAAGACATTTTCCTACAAGCGCAAAGGCTAAAAGGTAGAAAAAGGGATGGCATATTCAAGGAAGTCCAGTCCAACTGGGATTTAGTTTGCACCTCTGGGGAAAAGGGAGAGGCTTTTGAGGTAGGAAACAGCACTATGGAGAGATTGACTGATTTGTAATTGTGAAGAACTATGAATGTTTGTCAGAATTGGTGTGAGCAAGTTCATAATTAAGAAATATGAGAGTACCTGGACATAGCCTATTGGGCGTAATCCCCTTTGGGGACTTTGGCTTTATGGGGAGGTCTCTGATCAACTTCACTTCCTGCTTGGGTCTCAGGCTTTGGGGCCTATTCCCCATTCATGTAACCTGTTATATCTTAAATTATAGGCCACAAGGGATGAGATGATATACAAAATAAGAGTGGCTTCATTTTTCTTTTGTTTTGAATATGACCTTTTTTGTTTCTAGCTTCTGAAGAATTTTGTTTCTTTACTTCCAAGTCATCTATGCAGTGTGAAAAAAATAAAGTAAAATAATATTTTTCTTTCTTTTATAGCACACTCAAAAATACTGGGAAAATATTTCATTTGCCTTTTACTGTAATGACATATTGTATCAATGAGTTCTCAATGCAAGTGATAAATAATCAACTCAAACTGCCTTTAAAAATGAGGTAAAAATGGGGGACTAAGACTACGTCCGAACTATAGTTTTATACTGTACCTACAATCTCATGTACCCTTTACCTGGCTTCCCCCAATGGCAACATCTTATATAATTGTCATGTAACATCAAAACCAGGAAATTGACACTGGTACATATATAAATATCATTGAGTAAGTCCTAGAATTACATTTTATTAACTCAGAAAACAACTTTAAGTGAATTATTTGATATAGTAATTTGACAAAAATACAATTCACAGAAAAAAGGAAATGATAAGAATTTGCATTGAAGAGAAATTGATGGAATAGAAAAAAAAGGTATAATAGTAAAAATCAATAAAGACAAAATTGATTCTCTGAAAACACTAATAACACTAAACAAACTCTTTAATGAAGGGGGGAAGGAGATAAGATACAAATAACCAACATTAGAAATGTAAAACAGAACATAACTACATATACAACAGTGATATAAAATAGAAGACAATATTCTGATGAACTTTACGCCAATAAATTTGCAATAGGTAAAACAGAGAAAATAAAAAAATATATATTAAATTACCAAAACTAAATAAATAAGAATTGCAAACATGAATGACCAAATAGTGTTATACAAAAATTCTGGCAAACATTCAAAGAACAGATAATTCTGTACTTAAACAAAACTTTCAGAAAAGAGAAAAAAATAGAATACCCCCTGCATTCCTCTATGAAAATAGTGCCACCAGTCACCAAAACTCAAAAAAGACAGCATAACAAAGCAAATTTACAGGTCAAACACATTCATAAACATAGAGAGATAACAATCCTGATCAATAATTAGCAAATTAAATATAACAGTATATTAATAAGCAGCACATTAAAACCAAATTAAGTTTTCTCCAGAAATGCAAGCGCATTTCAACATCTATTAATGTAATTTAGCACAGAAAGAGACTAAAGAAGTAAAAACTCATAATCATCTTTAACAACATAGAAAAGCTATTAATAAAATGAGTAATTATTCGTAATAAAAGGAAAAATCATAGCAACTCATGGGTAGAAGGGGATTTTCTTAAGTTGACAAAAAGCATCTTCCATAAACTTAGAGCTAGGATGATAAACACAAAATCTTAAGAACATTGCTCTTAAAATCAAGAACAAGACTCACCTTATTTTTCATTATTGTTTTGGAGATTCTAGCCAGTGCAGTGAAAAATAAAAGAAAAGAAAATATGTAGGAAATGAACAAGAGAAAACAAAAGGTTGATGATGTTATTGCCTACATGAAACTTCAAAAGAATATATAAATTATTAGAATTAATAAAAGTTTTGCAAAGTTGCCATGTGCCTGATTAATATACAAAAGTTCATTGACATACATTTTAACAACACATATTTATAAAATGCATTATTTTAAAAGATGAAATTTAGTATTGTGCTTCTTTGTAGCTCTAAGCAGTTTGAGACAGGTCAGTTAGAAAAATTGGATAATACCCAAAAATCATCCAAGAAATGCTAAAGCCATGAGGACCATAGGGGCTAAGATACTGAAGAAGAAAGAACCTTGGAAAGATGAGCTGAGTTCAGATGCTTTTCCCCAGGGGACATTTGTCAATGCTGGGTGCAGGCTAGAGGCTGAAAGTTTGGGCTTGTCCTAGAAAAAAGCCATTCTTGGAAAATTGAAAAACATACCTACAATATGAGTCAGACATTCTAGTTCTAAATGCAGTAGTACCCTCTTACCTGTGATCAATATGTTCCAAGACCCCCAGTCAGCACCTGAAACTGTGGATACTACCAAACCCTATATACACTATGATTTTTCCTAGACATACCTATGATATAATTTAATTTATAAGCTACGCACAGTAAGAGATTAACAACAATAACTAATAATAGAGAAATTAAGCAAAATAAGTGTTGCTTGAACACAAGCACTGCATTATCAAGACAGTAGATCTTATAACAGAGATGACTACTAAATAACTAATGGGTGGGTGGCATAAATAGCATGGATCCACTAGACAAAGGGATGATTCACATGTTGGCTGGGAGGGAGCAGGATGGCACAAGATTTCATCACACTACTCAGGATGGAATGCAATTTAAAACCTATGAATTGTTTATTTCTGAAATTTTCCATTTAATACTTTTGTACATTGGTTGACCGTGAGTAACCAAAAGCTTGGAAAGTAAAATTGCAGATAATGGGGGACTACTGTAATTAGTGCAGAGAAATGAAAACTTGTGTTCATGCAAAGCCTGCACATAAATGTTCATAGCATCTTTATTTGTAATAGCCCCAAACTGGACACAACCCAAATATCCTTCAGTAGGTGAACAGTTAAACCAATTCTTGTGCATCCATACCATGTGTATTAGTCCGTTTATGTTGCTTATAACAAAATACTTGAAACCGGGTGATTTATAAGAAAACAAAATGTATTGCTAATAGTTTCGAGTCTAGGAAGTCCAAAGTCCATCTGGTGGTGGTGACAATGATCCAGGGGTCTCACATTGCAAGATGATGGAAGCAGAGAGAGCAGAGAGAGACAGTTCCTCATGCACTGTCCTTTTAAAGCCCTCAGAACCACACCCCTGACCACCATTTTTAATCCATTCACTAGGGCATGGTCCTACAATCCAATCACCTCTTCAAGGCTCCACCTTTCAATTATGACCATAGGATTTCCCACCCTCTTAACAGTCACTGTGGGGGTTAAGTTACTAATATGTAAAACTTAGGGGGACATAATTCAAGCTTCATTGAGTTTTGGAGGGACATAATTCAATCCACTACATTCTGTCCTTGCCCCCCCCCCAAAAAAAATCATGTCTTTTCACATGTAAATGCATTCATTTCATCCCCAAAGCCTTAACTTGTTTCACCTCAAAAGTCCAAAGTTTGGGCCGGCCCGGTGGCACACTGCTACAGTGCACCGCTTGGGAGTGCGGTGGCGCTCCCGGTGAACCTGTTATACTTATTATTAACTGATGCCAAACTTAAAGTAAGCATATCTAACTTATTCAAAGATCTGGTCTCTCTTGAAGGCAACTCAAGGCTTTTCTAGGTTAATGATCTAGCTAAACTTGTTAAGAATTTTACAACATTCTTCAACTTGGCAGATAGACTTTTGATCACTTGTTTTTTTCTCCTTTACATTATGTATTTTTAAAGACTATGAAGGAGATTTACTATCGTCTCCGGAAAAAAAAAAAAAAAAAAACAAAAAAAAAAAAAAAAAAGTCCAAAGTTTAAAGTCCCATCTGGAAATCAATACAAGTTATCTACTTCCAAGATGCAATGGCGAGACAAACTTAGGGTACATATTCCCATTCCAAAAGGGAGAAATAGGCTGAAAGAAAGGTGTAACCCATCCCAGACAAGTTCAAAACCCAGCAGGGCAGGCATTAAATCTCGAAGCTGGTGAATCAGGTACCTTGACTCCATGTACAATGTCCTCTGCATGCTGGTGTGGGGGTTGGGTCCCCAAGTCCTATGGATTTCCTGGTTTCAGACCACACTTCAGCTCTTCCCAGCTGGTGTTCCACTCTGGTAGCCCCACAGGTCTGGGGTCTCACGGCTGCACTAGTCATGGCACTGTTGGGATTTTTCTACTGCAATTCTGGTCCCACATTTCTGCATGGCATTGCTCTAGCAAAGGCTGTCTGCAATGACTCTGCCCTGCAACAGATCTCCTCCTGGGCCCCCAGGCTTTTCCATACATCCTTTGAAATCTGGGTGGAATCTCCCAAGCCTTTACAGTTCTGGCATTCTGCAAGCCTGCAGACCTAACCCACATAGACACCACCAAGATTTCTGGCTTGTATTTTCCAAAGCTACAGGTCCAGCCAAACCTGGGGCAAATGTAGCCAAGGCTGGAGCAGGAGGGGTATTGGAAAGAGCATCCCCAGCTGGCCCTGGGCAGTAAGCTTGTGGAAGGCACCTCAGGCCTGTTCCCCAAGACCATTCTGTCTCCCTAGTCCTTTGGGCCAGTCAGGGAAGGGTTGGTCCCAGAGTCTTCTGCAATTCCTTCAGGGCCTTTTCCCCTTCTCTTGATAATCCCATTCTTTTGTTTTAATCTTCTTAGAACCATTGAATTTTTCTTCTGAAAATGCTCTCTGCTTCTCTACCACATGGCCAGGCTCCAAATTTTCCAAATCTTTATGCTCTGCTTCCCTTTTAAATTCTGGGTTTATGTCATTGCTTTTGCCACCATAACTCAGCATAGGCTGTTAAAAGTAACCATGCAGCTTCCTTAATGCTTTGCTGCTTAGAAATTTCTTCCAATACTCTGGTTCACTTCTCCTAAGTTCCAACTTCCACAAAGTCCTAGGGCATGGACAAAATGTAGCCAAATTCCTTTCCAGTTCACAGCAAAGTGATCTTTGCCCCAATTTCCAATAAACTCCCTCTTATTTCTATATGAGACTTCCTCAGAATGGTCTTTACAGTCTATATTTCTATCAGCATTCTGCTCATGGAATATTACTGAACAACGATTGATACACAAACCAACTTGGATGGATTTCAAGTGCATTATGGTGAGTGAAAGAAGCCAGATATAAAAGAGTATACACTGTATACTTCCATTTTTATAAAAGATTTTAGAAAATGCAAACTAATCATTACTGATATAAAGTAGATCAGTGGTTTCCTGGGGATGGAAGTGGTAGGGAGGGAAAAGGTGGGGTTACAAAGGGTCACAAGGAAACTTTTGGGAGTGATAGATATGTTCATTGTCTTTATTGTGATGTTGGTTTAATTGGAGTATACATATGTGAAAACATATCAAATTGCACACTTTAAATATGTGCAGTTTATTATATGTCAATTATACCTCCATAAAGCTGTTAAAAATAAAGCTAAAGAAAAAAATGCAAGTTGTAAATATGTGCTGTTTGAATGTTTCTTTGTGTGTGTTATACCTCAATAAAAAGTTTACTTTAAAGTAATTTATGGTAATCTCCTGGAAACTGTATTTTTAAAGGCAAATATGACCCAAATTTTAAACATGTATGAGAGATTCTCTCAATAAACTTTAATATGCTATAAAATGGTGTATATTTAGCCAGTTATTGCAATTGAATTAAATTCTTGCTTTTATGCCATGATCTGGATTGCTATTTTACTTGAAATACAAAATAATTAACATTGAAAACTCACCACATATCCCCATAAGCCAGCATTCTGTGTAATGGCCATCCATTCATTCATCCTTATAAGTGAGCATGTGGCCCTTCTTCCTCTTGCATAATATGTTTCTCTGAACCACTCATAATATGTGTAGAGTATTTAAAGTGTACATATTATGGTGTGAATTTCCCTTTGGAAGTGAATTTGGTTTTTATTCATGTAAAATTCAGTGGGAAGTGAGCTTCAGTTGAACCAAAATTCAAAACTCTACAGTTCTCTCCACTCCTTGATTAAAGTTCATTTACTCTGAATTTACAAGTTTAATTTTTATTTTATCTATTTTAAAATTTTCTGATATTCTGCCTAGGAAAAGCTAGAACTACCTTTCTAAGCAGTGATTCTCAACTATCTTACCTACTAAAAAGTGCATTTTCGGTGATGTTTACTTGAGCTATTCATTTTTGTACGTTGAGATCTAGGTATAACTCCACCTCCTCCATTCAGAACATGTAGCAGTCTACAATTGAATGAAAGCACTGCTTTTATAAAGATAACCTTCAATTCTCTCTACTATATCGAAAAAAAAATTTATGCAAAACTTGGTAATTTACTATTAGCACCAAATTACTTTTCTTCTAGATCATTTTATTTTACTTGTTTATTTATTTTTTATTGTAACATAGTTGAATATACATATCCGTGGGGTACAAACCCTCACAACTTTCATTCACCAACAGTCATTTGTGAAACACTGCTATGTACCAACCATAAGGTTCTGAAGACCTGTCCTAATGTTAATCTCATGCTTAACAATATCTTGGTTTTGTAGCAAGAAAAATATACTTCCAAAATGTCATTTTTAAATATACTGACTCATTTCCTTTTTTTCCTTCTCTTTCCTTCCTTTTTCTTTCTTTCCTGTTATTTTACTTTGCCTTTTCTTCAATTCCCTTCCTTTTCTGAGCAATTCAGCCCTGAAGTCATTAGGTAAGGCAGAGTAAGGTAGCCATGCACACTACTGAGTTGAGCGGAAGCTGCAGTGGCCCTGGTCTGGGTGTAAGAGCACACCCTGAGTGAGAAGGGAATCTGCATAGGAAGGCTGTCTGGCACTGGAAGCCTAAACCCAAGCAGGAGAAGGCAGACATCCACGTGTGGAATCAGAGCCCATAGAGAAGGAGAAAGCTATCCCTACGGGAGGGCAGTAGCTCTGCGTGGGTGTCAGCCCAAGCAAGGTAAGGAGGACATTGTATGGCAGGGAGGCTTGCCTTGGAAAGTCAGTCTGAGCCACGGAGAAGGCATCTCTACAGAGTGAGAGCCTGGCATGGAGTATTAGAGCCTGAATAAGCTAAGGAGGTCATCTATAGGAGAATGGGGGCAGCCTGGCATGGGGTCTGAGCAGAGTAAAAAGGAAATCCCTGCAGGAAAAATAGACCAGAGTGAGAAGTCAGAGTCCATACATGGTAGGAAGTATGTTCCCAGAAGGGGCTGCCTGGCACGGTGAATCAGAACCTAAGTAGGCTGAGAAAGGCATGACATTCAAGTTTTAGTGACCTTGAATAAAGTTTTATTGGAACACAGCCATGCCAGTTCATTTCTGGGTTTCCTATAGCTGTTTTCATTGCTATAACGGCAGGGTTGAGGAGTTGCGATAGAGACCCTATGGCCTGAAAAGCCTAAATATTTAGTATTTGGCCCTTTACAGAAAAAGTTTTCTGACCTCTGTCTTAATGTTTTGCTATTAAAATTTTGTCTGTTTCATAAAATGAGCTGGAGAATATTATCTATTTTTTATTCTGTGAAAGAGTTTTTGCAAGATCAATGGTATTTCTTCCTTGTGTTTGATTCATTGGTGAAGCCACCTGGACCAGAAGATTTTAATGTGAAGAGCTTTAAAGTAATAGAATTAATCTCTTGAATCCAGAATTTTTCAAAGTGTGTTCCTGGTAGCCCCAAGGATCTCTGCAACCCTTGAAAACATTTTGGGATAATCTCATGGTATTTTTTTGTTATTGATTTCTGGCTTAAATTCTTTTAATTTGCTGAGGTTTCTTTTAATGTTTAGCACATTATCAATTTTGGTATGTATTTCACTTGCGCTTGAAAAGCATTTGTACTCTGTCGTTATCGTGGGCAGTTTTTTACATAAATGAGCAATGTCAAGATTTTTAATTATATTTTTATATGCTCTATATTGTTGCTGACTTTTTGTCGTCTTGCTTTCTCAGTTATTGATGCAGGTATGTGAAACTCTCCCATTAATATTATGGACTTATCTCTTTCTGCTTCTGATTCTTTCAATTTTTGTCCTTATATTTTGAAGTTATGCTAAAGTAAATAAATTTAGAATTGTTATATCTTCCTGGTAGATGAACTCTTTCTTCATCATGAAATATTTCTGCAACATTTTTATTACAAGAATTATTTCAAGTAATTCTCCTTGCCTTAATGTGTACTTTGCTATGAGTATAGCTATGCCAGCTTTCTGTGGGTTTCTGTCTGCATGGTATATCTATTTCCGTTCTTTTACATGAATTGTTCAATGTCCTTTAAGTGTGTCTCTTGTAAGCAGTATATAATTTTTATCCAATTTGTCAATCTTGTCATTTAATTGACATATTTAACCCATTTATAATTCATACAACTATTAATATGTCTGGGTTTATATTTACTTTCTTATTTGTTTACTCAGTTCCTCTTTAAGTTTTTAAAGTTCCATTCATTCATTTCTTAAATTCCATTGGATTAACCAGGAATATTTTATTAGACCGTGTTTTCCTCCATTAGCTTGGTAGTTATACATTCTTCCCATATTCTTGCTGATTTGCCCTAGAACGGGGGTAGGTAAACTTTTTCTTAAAGGACCAGAGAGTAAATATTTTATAGTTTAGTGGCAATACAGTCATAACTCTGTCATGATACTGCAAAAGGAGACAGATAATGAGTCAATAAGTGGGTATGGCTGTGTGCCAATAAAACTTTATTTAAAAAGCTGGTAACTAGGGCCGGCCCGGTGGCGCACTGGATGGTGCGCCGCTTGGGAAGCGTGGCAGCGCTCCCGTCCGAGGGTTTGGATCCCATATACAGACCGGTTCCCGCTCACTGGCTGAGCGAGGCGCGGGAGCAACACCGAGG
>NW_007726145.1:1182317-1229998 GCF_000696425.1 Galeopterus variegatus
AAAAAAAAAAGAAAAAAAAAAAAAAAAAAAAAAAAAAAAAAGCTGGTAACTAGCAGAAGGGTTATAGTTTGCCAATTCCTGCCCTAGATAATAAGACATGCACACTTCACTCGTTAAAGTTCAATAATGAGTTAGACTACCCTTAACAATAGTGCCCTTCTCAAGCAATAATAGGACCATACAATTTAAATCCATGTAACATCCTCTTGCCTTTTATGCCATTGTTATTTTGTATTTTAGTTTTCTCCATGTAGTTTTTAATTTGTTTTATTTTGAAATAAGTATAGATTTACAGAGAGTTTCAAAGAAGGGTATAGGGCAGTCCCATACACACTTCACCTTGACTCCCCCAAATTTGATACCTTGCATCACTATACTACAATATTGAAAACAAGAAAATGTCATTGATACCATCCACAAAGTTTGTTTACATTTCTCAGGTTATACATCTACTCAATTCATGTGTGTGTGTGTGTGAGTGTGTGTGTGTGTGTGAGTGTGCTTATGGGTGTGCTATTTTATCACATGGGTAGCTTTATATAACTATGACCACAATCAAGATACGTAACTGTTCTATCATCATATGGCAATCTTGTGCTATAACTTTATAGACACACTCACTTCCACTCCCCAATCCCAGTTTCTAATCCTTGAAAACCACTGATCCTCATCTGTTTCATATTGTTCATTCAAGAAAGTTATAAAATGGAATGCTTGAGATCCATCAAAGTTGCTGCATGTATCAATAATTTGTTCCTCTTTATTGCTGGGTAGTAGTAGCCCATGGTATGGATGTACCAGTTTGCTATTCACCTATCATAAGACATTTTTGTTGTTTTCAGTTTTGGGCTATTATGAATAAAGTTGCTATGAACATCCTAGAAGAGGTTTTTGGGTGAACATAAGTTTTCATTTCTCTGGGATAAATGCCCAGGAGTACAATTAATAGGTTCTATGGTAGTGTGTGTTTAGTGTTTTAAGAAACTGTCAAACTGTTTGTCGAAGTTGCTGTACCATTTTACAGTCCCACCAGCAATGCATGACCCGGTTTCTCTACATCCTCTCCAGCATTAGATGTTGTCACTATTTTTTTTATTTTAGCCATTTGGAGAGGTGCATAATGATCTCATTGTGGTTTTAATTCTAATTTCTCTAATGGCCGATGATGTTGAACATCTTTTCATGTGCCTTTTGACATCTGATAACCTCTTTAATGAGTGAAATATTTTTTCATGTATTTTGCCCATCTTCTAATTGAATTGTTTTTTTGTTGTTTGTTTTGTTTTTACTGTTTAATGTTGAGAGAGTTTTATATATTCTGAATATGATTCACTTGTCACTTGTCAGATATATGGTTTGTAAATATCTCCTTCCAGACTGTGACTTGCCTTTTCATCCTATTAACAAAGTCTTTCACAAAACTTTGTAATTTGTATGAAATTCAGTTTATCTAGGATCTCTTTGCCTAGGTTTAGATCCCGAATATTTTCTCCTATACTTTGTTTCAAAAGTTTTATACTTTAAAAAGATACATTTATTGATCAATTACAAGTTGCTTTTTTCCATATTATGTGAAACTTAGGTCACAGTTCATTTTTGTACTTATAGATGTCCAGTTGCTTCAGCATCATTTGTTGAAAACGCTTTTTTTCTCCACTGAAATGTTTTTGCAACTTTGTAAAAATTCAGTTCGGCATATTTTCATGGGTCTATTTCTGGGTTTTCTAGTTTGTTCCACTGATCTATGTGTCTGTACCTCCACCAATACCACAAAGTCTGAATTACTATAGCTACATAATAAATCTTGAAATCACATAGACTGATTTCTCCCACTTTATTCTTCTTTTTTCAAAATCATACTGGGTATTTTAATTTATTTGCTTTTCTGTGCTCATTTTGGAATAGTCTTATCTGTAACTACAAAAATCTAACTGGAATTTTGACAGAAATTGTGTATCAACTTGGGGACAATTGACATCTTACAACGTTGAGTCTTCCAGTCCATAAACACGTTTGTCTCTCCAATTATAGAGATTTTCTTCAATTTATTTTATCAGCAAACAAATCCTGTACATGTATTGTTAGAATAATACCTAAGTGTTCCTCTCTTTTTTTTGAGCAACTGAAAATAATGCTGCATTTTTATTTTTCGTGTTTGTGTGTTTCACTGTTGGCATACAGATGTATAATTTATTTTTTAAAAAAACTTATATAGTATCTTGCATCCTTACTGAATTCACTTATTAGTTTTAAGAGATTAATTTTGTGGATTCCTTAGAATTTTTCTATGAAGACAAGTGTATTATCCACAAGTAGGAACAGTTTTGTTTCTTCTTTTCCAGTCTGTATGCTTTTTATTTCTTTTTATTCCTTATTGTGTTGGTGTAGAACTTCCAGCACTATGTTGAATAAGAATGGTAAGAATGGACATGCTTGCCTTGTTCCCAATATTAGGTGAAAGCATTGTCTTTCACCGTTAAGTACAATGTGAGCTGCAGATTTCTTTTAAACGCACTTTACCCAGTTGAGAAAGTTCCTCTGTATTTTCAGATTGCGGTGAGTTTTTATAATGAGGGGGTGTTGAATTTTTTCAAATGCCTTTCCTGTTTCTACAGATGCAGTCATATGATTTTTCTTCTTTAACTTGTTAATATGGTGGATTTATTTGACTCATGCTCAAGCATGAACCAGGCTTGCATACCTGAATTAAATCCCACTTGGATATGGTATGTTATTTATTTATACATTGCTAAAATCGATTGGCTAATTGTCTATTGAAGATGTTTTGTCTATGTTCCTGAGAGATATCAATCTGTAGTCGTCTTGACCTCATAAAATGCATTGGGAAGTGTTTCATCCTCTTATTTTTTGGAACAAATGTATAAATTCTGTGTCAATTCTTCTTTAAATGTTTGGTAAAATTCTCCTGTGAATCCATCTGAGCCTAGAGGTTTCCTTTTGGGGTACCTTCAATACAAATGTAATTTCTTTAAGGGTTACAGGACGATTTATATTTTCCATTTCATCTTGGAGGTATTGTGGTAGTTTCTGATTTTCAAAAAATGGTCCCTTTCTTCTAAATTGTCAAATTTATATGTGTGCAGTTTGTAGTATTCCTCTAGAATCATTTTAATGGCTTCAGGACCTGTAGTGATATCCCATGCTTTATTCTTGATATTGGCGACTTGTGTCTTTCTTTCTCGTATCTTTGTCTGTCTTGCTAGATGTTTACACATTTTTAAAAAAACAGTACTTTCTTTTCTTGATTTTCTTTATTATTTTTCTTTTTTCAATTTCAGTGACTTCTGCTCTTATTTTTACTATTTTCTTTTTGCTTGTATGGCAAGCAAATAACTTCTTGAGGTAGAAACTTAGATTATTGATTAAGATTCTTCTTTTTTACTAATGTAAGAATTTAGTGCTATAACTATACCACTCAACACTGCTTTAGTTGTGTTCCAAATATTTTGATACGCCATATTTTTAATTTATCCAGTGCAAATATTTTTTAATTTCCCTAAGACGACTTCTTTGATGTGTGAATTGTTTACAAATGCATTGTTTAATTTCCAATTGTTTCAAAATTTTCCATTGTCTTTATATTAATTTCTAGTTTGATTCCATTATGATAAGAGAACATACTCTGTGTTAGTTCAATTCTTTTAATTGTTGAAGTTTGTTTGTGACTCAGGATATAGTCCATGTTGGTGAAAACTCCTTCATTTCCTGAAAAGAAAGTGTATCTTGCTGTTATTGCATGGAATAGTCCATAAATATCAATTAGATTATGTTGGTTGATGGAGTTATTCAGTTCTTCTATATCTTTGCTGATTGCTTTGTCTAGTTGTTACATTGATTGCTGCAAGTGTCATTTTCAAGTCACAAACTATAATTGTGGATTTGTTTATTTCTTCTTTTAGCTCTGACAGTTTTGCTTGATGTGTTTTTAAGCTGTGTTGTTTGGTGCATTCATATTTAGGATTGCTCAGTCATTTGATGGATTGATCCTTTTAGCTCCTCAGACCCTTTCTTCTTATTTCTTACCCTTCTGCTTTGCACAGTTCAAGAATTTGGCAAATACTTAAAAGGGAAAACTGGCACTCTCCTTTCTTCTGGGTTCTTACTGGCTGTTCCAAGAAGCCTTAAACTCCTATTTTGCTCCCTCTTGACTCATACAATTGCCAAAAGTTCTGCTTGTTTCTCTGTCTCTTGGCAGCAGTCATATTTTCTGGCCCTGTGCCAGAACAGCAGAGTATAAAAAAAGCAAATGGTATGGAATTCTCACTCATTACTCTGTGACTCACTTCTTTCTGTTACCTTCAAGTACTTTAAGTATTTTATCCAAGTTTTTTGATAGTTATGAGTATGAGGACTGATCTACCTCAAGCCCATAACTCCTTAAATTTTTACATAGTTTATATACTGTTGTTATATTTTCATGAAATGATACCTCATTCCTTGTAAGAAACTTTATACCAGTCAAACCATTTTTATGCATATATGACAGTAACATTTAGTAGCCATGCATTTCAAGATATTTGTAAGGAAAAGCATTTTATAGTTTACTGGCTTTTCCAATTTTAATTGTTTCATAAATACCAAAAGAAAATTCCAAGCATAGCTTTTAGAGAGGAATTTGACAATTTTCTCCATGTGTTTTCATCAGTTATATATGCATATTATGTCACTGTAAGAATATGTAGTGATTAGTTTTAACACAAGCTCTGCTTATATTTAGACCACTAACCATACACTGAAATAATAAACCTAACTGCAGAATTATAAAGTGTTATAAATTTCATAGAACTTCATATATCATGAATTTATGTTTGGCAACAGTTCTGAAATGAATTTGTTCTACAGAAAGAGATTCTGCTGGTGGTAGTTTTTTTTCCCTCCCAAATCCTCTATTACTTTTAATTATGATGAAAAATTAGAAAATGAGAAGGTTAATATGAAATATTTTGCATTTGAAGAGCATGCTAATGAATAACCAAAAGACAAAATGTTTTAAGTTAAGTTTAAATTAAGTAAAAATGCTGGCAAAAATAATGAGTGAATGAACGAATGAGTGACTAAGCTGTAGAAATCAAGTAAAAAATACTCATCCCCATCCTTAGCATGTTTACTCTCTTGTAAAGATTTAATTTTCTTTAGTGAATGTCAATTGAGTACCATATATGACCTTTTAGTTTAGTATCTCATTCTACCTGAATAACAAAGAAGTAGGTGGGGTCAAAGCTATTAGACAATTGTCCTAAAAATAATGTAATCTTTTTAAATTTAAATTTGTCTCTTGTATTTTTCTTCTCCACCTTAAGTTTTTTGTTTGTTTGTTTGTTTGTTTTTTGCCATTTATATATGTATTTTATGTATACACACACAGAAAAACAAACAAACCCAGAATGGTCCTTAGGCATATGAGTTAAACACAAGTTCTGATTGAGTAATGACTATGGAAATTTCCCCCAACATTTAGAAAAGGTGTTCTCTAATGCAGAGGAAATAATATACCATGGTATCAAATGTTCTTTTCTGATAAAGGAGGCAACTACAGAAAGCTTTTATTTATTTGTTCAAAGTAACCAGTGCTATTGATGCAAAAGAACTCAACAACTCCCCCAATACTACTCTCAAAACGAACATATCAAACTTGATTTTCATTAGAATGTAATTATTTCTTCACACTAGTAAATCAAAAACTGAGACATATATACATATGTATAAAGCAATGCAAACAATTATTGAGCTTCATCTTCTGGACAGGAATGCCAAGTTAGTCTCTCTTCATAAAAAGCAACTACAATTTGAGGATACTTCATATTTGCCTCTTTTGCCAGTACCAAGTCTGCCTCATCTGAATCTTTCTATTTCATGAGAAACCTCAATTCTCCGCTGCTGTCTGTGGCACCAATTATTCGTTCAGGATCAAGGCCTCTGGCAAAGCCTCTTGGTTTGTCAGCAGCATCCCTTTTCTTCTTTGATTTGCTATCCTCCGATTCACTGTCAGATAAAGATTTTCTTTTTGTATCATCTTACTCTTTACCAGCTTTTTGAGAATTAAGAAATACTTCAATTAACTATGGACAATCTAAATTTTATTCAGGTTCCCAAGTATTGTCAGCATCTGTAAATTGCTTCCACTCGAGGAAATACTCCACCTTCCCATTCACTACACATCGGTCCAGTACTTTTTCCACCACAAATTCTTCAGGCTCTGCCTCTTCAACTTTTTTCTTTTTCCATTCTGTTTCTTTCCCATTTTTTGCAATGTAGTTTTATTGGAGGCCATTTTTTATTGAAGACTAGAAGAGCTATTATTCACCACCTCCAAGCTGCTCCAGGTCATGAGTCTGCAGCATCCTCTCCACCATAAGATTTTTAAAAGTTATTTTCAGCCAGAAATTCTGATCATATTATTAAAAGCTTAATTGATTAATTCTGCCTTCCATTACATAAATATGAATATATATACGTATATGTCATCTATGTATTATGTGTAAAATATATATTATACTCTACATTTAAATATATATCATTTATCTATACATAGAATTACATATCCTTTCTATTTCTGTTAATACTACTTTGGGAAACTTAAACCAAATCTTCACATAGCAGTTACTTTTTATGACAGAACTATTACAGCAAAATAAACAATGTCATCGGTGAAAGGAATGTCAAGCCGATTTTGAATTGACTAAATAGCAACTGATGTCCTCAAGGATTCTAGCGTATTATGACCCTGCCCTGCCAATCTGTTTAGCTACTGACGCTTCACCATATGGGGTCAGAGCGGTGATTTCTCACATAATGCCAAATGACCTAGAAAAGCCTGTAGCATTTGCATTGTGAACACTTGCTAAAGAATTAGGGACAGATGGGGAGGTTTTACTTTATATGTCTGGATTTGTTGTCATTAAATTACTGAATATCACTTCTATGTATACCCTGGCCATCATGGGAAAATATATAGTGCTGAGACTCTAACTTCTGTTGGGTCTTTTTCAATGTGAAATGCTCCACGTTGGCTTGAACTTATAAGTGTATAGTTGTACACATGATTCTATAAATCTGAAAGAAAAAAAACCCTTGGGAAAATTATTAGTCAAAGGTGTTCTAAGAGACATCTTCTCCTAAGAGGGAAAAAAAAACCTTGGATATAAATATGATAATGTAAAAGGAGATAAAGAATTTGATAAGGCTTAATAATCGCTTTTCTACATGCCTGCTCATATAGAATAGTCATTTCACAATGCCATGGGAAAAAGCATCTTAAATGAAAGCAAATGGTGCAGAGGGCGCCAAGGGGCATGTACAAGACATCAGGATAAAGCAATTTCAGAGTGTATACAGGATTGTTAGTGAAAGCAAAGTCAATAGACACAGTAAATAATATTTGACTTTATAGATGATTAAAGGCAAATGTTGAGTGCAACGTACAGAAAAAACAGATACCTGGTTTCAATGAAGCAGAACAGAAGTTGTTGCTCTACTTAATACTACATATCATGTTAAAAATGAACGTATTAAAAGCTAGGTAACAAAGGAGATTGCTTCTGACATTAAGGAGGTTTTTCTTAGGGTCAGAAAAGCCAAGAAAATGTGAATAGCAATTAACAGACATGAGCTCTAGTTTAGTTTAATTAAAATAAATGGTGGAGGAGAAATGAGAACCTCCGAATGGCATGGGGTGAGGGGGGGCAACTAACTGAGAGTCACAAGGCATATTATCTGCTTTGACTGAGAGGCCATAGACATTTTTTCACCCATCGCCCCATGCTTTCCCCTGTTAATTTTCTTTCATTTTATATTGGTTTGCTGATGAATGTATTTTGTTCCTCCTTTCATCATCTGTGTCTTTAATGATGCACAACCACCTGACCTTGGTCTCTCCTCATAAACAGACCACTACTACAACAAATGTTCACAATAAAATTATAACCTTGAAAATGTATCCTTCAGTAAAAGGTGACCTGTGTTTTCCATTTTCAAGAATCCTGAAATCTGTTCAGGATATGAGAGTTTACAAAAAGAGGGGTTATCCTGAGCTATTTCATTCACTTCAGAAACACTGCCAAATCCCCAGTGATGAGTAAACTACCATTTCATTTTCAAATAGCTTGATGATGTCTTGTTCTACATGATTTTGCATCTAGTGAGCCTGCAAAAATACATGCGTTCCAGTTAAATACACACTAAATCTTCTCATTCTGCTGCCTGATGGGTGATTGGGTAATTTGTTTTTAGCCTTGGGTTAAGGTCTTACCCTCTTTCACTGATAAGAATATTATCTGTTGAATTCTGATTATGCATTAAATTCCCCCAAAGTTTTCCAATCAAGATTAGAGTCAATTTTTAATTTGACCATTTTAGCATAAACAAAATACGATCATAAAACTATCTCTGGTAGCCATGATTAATGAAAACACTGCAGAAACTTAAAAAACAGCATTTTCTTCATTTTTGAAATGAATTAAATCAGAGAAGTGCATACAACTCTCAGTGTCACCAAACCCCAGAAACCATCGTACATTGCCTTTTTTGGAGTTAAGTAAATTAGCCCTTTTTCTAACCTTGCCTGATAGTTTGTACTTCCCTTAGAATGCTGTCTTTCCTTGATGCTTCCTTAGATGAAAGAAAGTGTTCTATGTGAATAGTTAAAACTTCTTTAAGCTTGAAAAATCTGCTTTAAGGAGCAAACTGCCTGCTAGAAACTGCCTGGAAAAGGAAATGTAGAAGGCGTTATGAGGATGAGAAACCTGCCCAAGTGGAAATTGTTACCCGGGGAATGGATGGTTTGTAGAAGCATGGAACAGAAGAAAAGAATTGAAAACTCATCCACTTTTGAATTGAAAAGTATACCTCATAAGAAGTTGGCGAAGGTAAAATAAATAAATAAATAAAAATAAATCAGAGGAACTAGAGTGTACTTTGAATATATATGTATGTGATCATATTTTTTTTATAATAGCTTGCCAAGGGTAAAAGTTATGTGTTTCCAGGACCTACTTTTATGTAAATATTTTAGCATGTATTATATGCTAAAAATTTATGTGCTAAAAGGATAACTGTGTGCCTGTTGGCATGTAAAAGTACAACTTGGGTGTGGAACAAAACATCTGTGTGTGAACTCTTAACTCTTGACTTCACATTACAAGATTTTGAGAAATGCATTTTAAGTTACATTCCCCAGTCCCCACTACTTTATACTCACTCAAAGTGTTTTCACTGTGTAGACACAGTAACCACATTGCACTTTAGTAAATGTCATAGAGGCATCCTAGTTGCAGTCTCCTTCTGGCGCAAACATTGCTAATCTTTGTTATATATATTCTTCTCTAGTATGCCCACCAGGAAAATAGAGAGCTTGTGAAGAATGAGCTATGATGTACGTAAGACTCCTGGGTAAATATGGGCCAATGGGAAAATCTTTGGCCAACGAATCAGGTCAGAAAGGCTTGTGTGTGCACATGTGCAAACACATTGATTTACATAACTAACTCATCAGACTTATTTACTGAGATTTTCTAGATCACTCTAATTATGTGACTGACTCAGGAAGGCCCTTTCTGAGTTGCCAAGTACCTGATTTGGGTTTTATAAATTTATTCATATCTAGAATGCTTTGGAGATGGTTGTCAATTATACAGTTTTTCGATCATATACAAAAATGTATTTTTGAGGAACACATACTTCTGAAATTATGATTATATACATGTGTTTAGAATAAATCATTCAACAAAAGAATGGCTTCTGTAATTGACTTTCCCACACTTTGTGACCTAAAGTAGACCATTTAATCATTTGGGGCATATTTGAGCCATATATACACACATACATCTTCCTGGTTGCAGTGCTAAGAGAACTGATGTTTATAAAGCACACAGGGATTCTGAGATGAAAGGTTCTAAGGAAACACAAATTATTAAACATCTCAATGAACATGCTCATCATGAAAGGTTTAAGACTAATGAGCAGTATGCAGTTTATTCCTTGAGGTCTTTCTTAGCTTTAATTATTACTAAAGGAAGAAACAAATGTTATTGGCAAAGTCAGGTACTTTAGAAGGCTAACTCATCCAGGTGCAATTGTAATTACACACACACACACATACATACACACACCTCATACCTTAAGGCAGATAATTTACTTCTTTTTATCAAGAAATAACAGTATGCTTCAAAGTCGGGCCTCTCATTCTGCTTAATACTATCTCTAACTCATGACTTGTTACACAAGGTGGTGTTTTTGACTTAATACTACTTAGCAAAATTTAATTTTAAAATGCATGAGTTACAGAAACTGCACCCTCTGAGTGGCATTTTGGGAAATAGGTAATGTCTGCCAAAATGTCCCCTGTACCTTCTGCAACTATATAGGAATGAAAACAAAATGGCTGAAATGGAATTGTACTCATTTACACGTCCACAGATTTTCAAACCCGAATGCACTGGGCAAATCCCAGTTCTGCTGCTTACTAGCTATATGACCACAGATGAGGTTTTTAACCTCTCATTTCCTCATCTGTAAAAGGAGACAAAAATAACTCTCAGAGTTATTGTGATTAAAAGAGACAATTTATTTCAAACACCTTCAATAACTACCATAGTGCTTGGCACACGGTACGTAGTGAAATAGACGTTTCTGTGTCTGTTATTAGCAGTATCTCCCCTACTTTTACTGCTACTATTACTGCTATGCCTGCTGCAGGTATGATTATTACCACTACTATTACTACTACACTACTATTACTGCTGCTGCTGCTTCTTCCACTATTACTACTACACAATAATACCTCAATAAAAATCCTTTCAAAGTATCCTGATTTGTCTTAATATAAGCAATTCATAAGTTTTTGGCAAAGTTGCTTTCAAATTGTAGTCTCTGTGTAGTAGCTGCCAATCTGACTTTTTTTTTTTCATGTAGGGGAGTCATTGTGTTCTTTTCTTCTCTGGAACAACTTGCAGCTTTCTGCCTCTGCAATACTGTCAGCACAGACTGCACAGTGATATGGTAGACAGGTAGCAAGTCAAGCAGGAATACGAAAGGGCACATAAGTTAACTACAACAACAACAACAACAAATATTCAAATGTGTCTGTCTTCTTTCCATGATATCAAAGCCACAAAGAATACTGCACTCAGCTTTGTGAGAAAGCCACATGCAAAACCATAAAATTCAGGCTATCAGTCAAATAAACCCCTTTTATCAGCTTTCTGAAAAACATGCTGCAAACCTAAAGACAATTTACTTCTGTGAAGTGAGTGTATGTTTTATTCTCTCATTTTGACAATGACAAAGGAATTTCCCAGGTGAACAAGCCCTCCTATTAAAACTTGCTATCTTACCAGTTGTATGCTTGAGGAAGGGAATGGTGTAAGCTTTTCGTCAGTGAAGAAATGTGAATAAACTTTGGCTTGGTTGGACCACAAGGAAAGAAACTTTGTGTTTATGTTCAACTACTTTACCATTTTCATTAATCGTTTCGTTAGATTTTCATTTGAACAGGCAGATGGAGAGTGCATTCTGGGGAACCATTTGTCAGGAAGGCTGAATGGATAGTGCATAATATTTAGAGAAGTCCAATTTCTGCGTCTTGATTTCTTAATTTCTAAAATGATATTGTCATATCATTTAGCATCCATAGTTAATGGGGCTGTTGAAATGATTGGGTTAATAATTCAATAGACTTTGAGATCCTTGATTAAAAGGTGTGATGTAAGGAAAAGTAATGAGTGCAATTACATTATCAAACAGGAAGAATCCCAATTTTCTGCTGTGCAATAACCTACAATGTAGACCAGATTTTCAAAGGAAGGTGTAATGGGTACGCTTACCAAATTTCATGTACATGCGTAATACCCTCAGAAGCATATAATTGTGCATGCAAAATGGATAATTGCATACAAAATTGCCCATTTGTGTGTGCAATTATTCATTTTATGCACACAAATGCTTGTTTGAAAATCTGGCCTTAAAACTCTAGCTGTAGAGGAAAAATCAGCTTGCACACATGGTTTCTGAAACAGAAATTATGGCCTGCCTTGACTGTATAACTGCTGTCAAGTATTTAAGCTGTCTTCTTTTCAGAGTTGATTCAGAATGTATTTCCAGACTGCATAACAAGACAGTAGAATGAAAGATATTTTTAAAAGATAAACATTGAAACTTCTTATCCAGCTGCCCCTGAAGATGCTGATATAGCTTCTAACACTAGCAGACAGTGATGAGGGCTGTGTAATCACTGCTGGGTATAACAGGCTACTGTACACAGAGGAAAAGGGAATCATGTCTGATCCCCACTTTCCCATAGTGTAAGGTGACTAAAAACAGCCAGTTAAATAATTGGTCTATTTAAAGGTAGACTGCTTTTTTTATTGTTGACCAAGACCTGGCATTTGTATCTCTTGAGATTTCTTCATTAACAAAGACCCACCTATGACCTAAATAGCTTCTATAGTGTTTGGGGGCCTCTGGGAAAAAAATCAGAGTAGTAAGGGGGGAGAGCTTTACAAAATTAGCTTATAAGCTTAGAATGTAGATTTAGGTCATTATTTAGCTGTTTCTTTCAACAGAATAATCCATTGTTACAGAATTTAATCTCTGAAATTCTCATCTCAGGCTTGGTTATTTCATATCCAGAGGCCTCTCGTACACTGCTATTTTCCTAAGGGCTAATTCACCCTCTTCTCAATTCTGTAGTGGCTTCCCCTTGTTTTCTCCACTGAGACCACACTTACTCTTTATTATAAAGGGTATGTCAAACTTCCCAAAGTGTTTCCTTTCATGGTTTTCTTTTCGCCTGCTATCTATACTCAGTCCATGTCAACCCCTGTGATCCTTTCATCTAGTTTTCTCACTTTTAACTTGATGTGTTTTACTAGAAAATCCCTATTGTCCCAAGCATGGCAAACAGTCTTCCTCCTTTTCAAAAACATGTACTATGCCACTGAACTTCTCCAGATTAAATAGAAGTGAGGTGACAACCACCCACCCCTGTCCAACCTGTCTGTTTAATCTTGGGGGACAAGATTCATCTCACAAAAATCACAAACATTAAAAGTGTTGTAGCTTGTATCACTGTAGATTCTTGCCACCAATGTATTTATCACATTGTAAGTTATATACAAAAAGGAGTTCAGTTTGTGCTGTATTAATGAAAACTCATGTGGTGGAAGTGAGGTGGGGAGATAGGTTGACTTAGCATAATATCTTATAGTAAGCATATTACCTGTCTCAGAAAAATCTAGCCTTTATCTTAAAATTCCTTTACCATTTACAATGAGCTGCTAAATATATTGCTTAATTCACTCCTCTCAACAACTCCAGCAGAGGGTAGAGGAGGTAGTAATAGCATCATTTTCAGAGATGATAAACTGAGCCTCAGCATGATTCTTACTTGACTAAGAGAATATGGCTTGTTAGTAATGGGGTCATGATTCCCAACCAGATTTTCTAAACTGCAGAGCCAGTTTTTTTCTACTCCGCAGTGCTGCCACAGCTAAATAATTGAGTATAGAGAAGATAAATAATGGACACTAGCATATTCTTACTCTCTATCAGAATCACCACAAATCCCTAATGAATAAAATTACTAAAGCTGTGAGAATATGTTGAAATAAATTAAGATTCAGCCTTCAAAAGAAAAACTTTTATCCAAAAAAAAAAAAAAAATACAATTTGCCTTTACTTGCTAAAGACTTTTTTACAAGTAAAGATCTGGACTTAATTTCTATAGGTATGAATTACTTTCCAGTATAAATTTTTTCCAAAATTGCAGAGGAAACCTCCAACTACTTTACAAGTAACATTGTATGAAACAAGAAATCACATGCTCAATTAAAGATTTAGTAGAGTTAGGAGGGAGAAAACATGCTTCTCTCCTGGTAACTTCAACGATAGTTGAAATGATTTCTAAAGATAAGGTAAGAAAAATTGTTCTTGAGGAAACAGAAAATCTAATACTCCATCTGTGTAGTAGAAATCACCACTAGATGTACATATCATGACTCAGGAGCCATTTTCAAGTTCAAGACACAATTTGGAGGGTGGACAAAACTCCAAGCACATGCAAATTAGAGTACTTCAGAGTTTCAGAATATCCTCCAGTGGTGTTTAAGTCAAAAAGTTTTGATGTTCATAGTACATAGATCAAAGTTTCCTGATCTAAAATGTAAATATATAGAGCTGAATCATTTATACCCTGCAAATAAATTTATAGGAAATTACTATTTAGATAGAAAACTAATACATTTTAGCATGCCAATTATAATTAAAAAGAGTAAATTGACCATGTCTATTTATTTTTTTAATTGCCAACAAAAATGCTTTCTAAAATTTGCATAGAGTTTTTACCCAGATTCTTTATGTAAACATTTGTGCATTTCCCAGTGGATGTTAGAATAATCTGTGACAGCATGTAATATTTTCTTAATGTCACTTTTGAAAATTCTCAGATCTCAAGAAAACATCTTTTTAAAGGAACAAACATTTATAAAAGAATTATTATTCAAATATTGTCATATTTATCTTTGAATTATCTGACTTCAAATCCTGTTTTGGGAATGAGGCAGTGTACAACCAAATAAATACATTTAAATAAGAAGTAAAATATGTACATGAAGATTGCTGTGTTCATCTGTAATTTGGTGAAAAATGATCTAAGACTAGTGTTAAAGGCCAAAAGGGTCACAAAAAATGTTTACACTCTGTAATAATAAAATTTTAAAAATGTAATATTAATTACGTATAGTGTAATTGTGCCACTTTGTAAAATATTATCTTTGAAATAAATGTAAGCTAATTTTATCTGTTTTATTCAAATATTCCCATTCTCCAAGAAAAAATAAAGATAATGGGAACCACTGCTGAAGAAAGTAATCTATGTCAGCTTGCCAAAACAGACTTTCAGTAATTTTTATCTGGGGAGTTAAAATAAGAATCCCAGCATATCAGTTTCAAGTCAGAATATAAAAATAGTTGAAAAAAATGTTTGAAGCCATATCAAGTGGTTCTATTGTAATTAAAACCAGAACTTGCTTAACTTAATTGCTGAGGACACGGTACTAATATGGCCAGGAGTCAATTCTGTTCTGTCTATTTCCATGACTATAGAAAGCAGTCCTCATAACAACAAACTTGGATGCTGACTGAAAGAAGGGAGGATGATCACTGCAAATCCATTCCTCCCACTGAAAAGCTCAGCTCAAAGCAAATATCTTATCAACGGTTCAGAAGCATTTCTCTATACACAAAGCATCATGTTATTGTTTGAGTAAACAGAAAGAAAGGAAGCCTACAAAAAAACACATTATGAGATGAAAAAAAAAGAAGGATTTTGCAAGCTTAGGAAATTTTTAGCATTTTTATAAAACATAATTGGAATTGTTTTGTAAAAGTGAGATTACAAAAGGCATAGAGAAGATTGACGGGGTAAAAGCGAAGACTGTAATTTAGTTCCTGTCATCTTTCGTATGTGCTTTGTACAGTGAGTGTGAGAGATTTGGTTTCTGGCAACGTTGTTTACAATGAGAACATATGGGCTTTTACCCAAATTGGGTGGAGGGCAGGGGCACTGTTAGTAACAAGGGTGCATCCTAAATGAAAGAATGCAAGAGAGCCTCTAAGGCCCGTCACATTCCACCAACTCATGGCTATGAAATTATGCGTACTGGTTTCACTGTATCGTGTTCACATGTAATGAAAAGAAGTTTGCATATCTGGTCAACAGTAAAGTTGCTCAGACCCTCTCAACATTTACTCCCTTCTCACTCTCTCTTCTCTCCTGACCATTCACCCCAGAACACATATACTTTGAACACACACACATACACATGCATACATGCACAATGAAAACTGGGAATAGTATCCCTGGCTGAGTTGTAAGTATACATTTCAAATTTGAACAGTCAAGATTCCCTAACTCCAGACAGTTTCCCATTCCTTGGGGAGGAAAAAAAAGAGTATTAGTTATCAGCTGCCATAACAGTGGTGCATAACAGACCATTTTGAAACTCAGTAGCCTAAATGAATAGTCATGTACTATTGCTCATAAGTCAACGTGTTGGCTGGCAAGTTCTCATATTAGTTGAGCTTGATAGGGCTCACTCAGGGATCTGCCAGTTAGCTGGGAAACCTGGTTGATCTTGGCTTTCTCACATAACTACGACCTCATCCGGGACCACTGAGCTGAATAGGCTCTGCTACACATGGTCTCACATCCTCCTGCAGAACAGCTTAGTTTTGTTATGGAAGAGGCAGGGGGCCTAAAAAGAAAGTAGAAGTGTGTGAGGCCTCTTGAAGCATAGACTCAGAACAGGACCATCTTCTGCTGTGTTCTATTGGCCAAATCAAGTCACGAAAGGTAGAGCATATTTAATGAGTGGGAAAAAGGGTCTTAGCTATTGATGGGAGGAGCTACAAAGTCACATTGCTAAGGGCATAAATACCAAGAGAAGTAGAGATTTGTGCCATTTTTGCAAACAATCTACCACAAGGATATTCTGATGAAAGAGGGTACCAAAGATTCAAGTGTCACCCAGAATTAGAATCCCTCAATTTGCACAAAGTCTGAACACCGATGAAGCAGGCTTTCAGATGGAAAACCAGGGTATAATTGCCCCCACATATCTGCATGACTTCCTGTGTCAAATCATTTACTTTCTGTTTAAACTTCACCTCTTCAGGAAGACCCTTCCTAACCACCCTCCACTCTAATTGTAGACCCTCTTTACTCTCTAAACTTCTGCCCTGCTTAATTTTTCTTCCTCGCACTTCTCAGCAGCTGACATACTACCTATTGTTTTTATCTGTCTCCCTCCACTAGAATGTAAGTTCCTTGAGTCCAAGAATTTTGCCCATCTTGTACACTGCTGTATCTGTAGCACCAAGAACACCATTTCGCAAAGTAGATTCTCAATAAGTATTTGTTGAATGAATGTCTTAACAAACCAGTAGTATTGAGATCCCTCAGGTACTGCTTCAAGAGCTAGACATGAAAAGCCACAAAGCCTATTGGTAGCTATACTTAGTTCTGTCTTGGGCACTGGAATATGATCAAGCCATATCTCTGTTTCCAACTTCTCTCTACCTGTTCAAGCCTTAGTAAGTCTCATCCACTTCCAGTGCTGTGAACTGTTTTGACCCTGAAGCAATATGTCATCTCAATACATTCTACTGTGACCCCCGCCCATAGCTAAACCACTGCGCTAAGCTGTTAAACCACTGCAAATCTATCTGGTTTCTCAGTCTGTCTGTGGAGCAATGCCTCTTAATTTAGAAAGATGTTATGGAATGGTGAAAAGACTGCTTTGTACACATAGGACCTGGGACCAAAGCTCATTTCTGCTTTGGTTGTGACTTTGGAGAAGCAACTTGGCCTATGAGAGTCATTTTTCTCACACCCGTAAGACGAATGATAATGCCTATTTTATGTAAGCTCACAGTGGTCACAGAAGTGGACCACCAATAGCCAAGCTTATACTACATGACCCTTCCCCAGTCATATTTGATTGTCCTAAATCCAACCCAGGTTAAACCAATCAGTTTTTATCTCCATCCCACCCATCTCCACGGAATTGGGAACGAATTTGGGAGCTGTGGATTGCCATCTGCTGCCATGGAAATAGAGTAACAAAGAACCATTCTAAAGAGCAAGAGTGGTAAAGCAAACCCTCAGGGGAAAAAAAATCAGAGGAAAAAAAATGAAGAGAAAATGCTACCTGGCTTCCTGACAGCTTTCATTTTTTTCATTTCAATTCCTTTCTGAAGCCTTTCCATTCACGCCTTTAGGTGTCGAAACTCTTTTGTGTGCCTAGAACAATGAATATCTCTTTTCTTTGTTAATCTCATTCAAATTTCCCTAAGATATTCTCAACCAAAAAATTCAAACCAAAATGCCTCCTCTTAGAGTTGTTGTAAAGATTGAAATAGATAAGGCTTTAAAAATGGCTAACAAGCTGTACCTTAATTATTATTTAACTCTTCGAGAACTATGCCTGACCCTAAACCTAATCTGTTATATTCGTGTCCTCAATGACCCTGCTCATTGCTGACTTAGCTCAGACTTGGCAAATTCTTGTGTTGAACTGTATTTAGATCATAAATAATATGTCTTGCTTTTCTCTACTGAGCCCATGCACTTTTAAAGGAGAAGCATTTACTTTTTTTTCAAGCAGAGGTAGCTCAGAGATAGATCACACCTGCTCTCACCTCCTTAGAGACCTTGTTCCTACCTTCATAGTAGCCAAATTGGTTGGAATTCCAGATGTTTCATTTGCTAGTTGTGTAGATGATGGGTAAAATACTTAATCCATTTTGTCTGTTTTTTCTTCTATAAAATGGGTTTACCAACATAACCTCTAAACAGATTGCTGTGAGGCTTCAACAACTTAACATGCAATAAATATTTTAGAACAGCTGTTTGATATGGAACTAGTTTGCTCTTAGAATGTCCTAGTGAGTCCTTCTCAGTCCACAAGTACCCATCAAAAGACCTACATGCTCTCTCAAATACACTCCATCATTTTTTGGTAGTAGTAACTGAAATCAACAGATACTACCACACCCATTTGGATTATTCTTATTATTCATATCCCTTTAAGACTTGTGGAGATATTCTATTGCATTGTCTGGTAAATTAAATTTACATTTAGAATATTCATACAATAAAATATCTCCCCTTAACTATACCATAAATTCTTTAAAGATGAGAGCTGTATCTGAGTTATTGCTTCCTCTCCCAGCTGTTGTTCACTATGTTCTATACTTGATTCACAAATATTTTCTTACTGTTCACTTATCTTAATTAAAAAATATTATTTTGAGATCATTTGAACTTCATTGTCATTATGTCACTGTGATGCCTTGAATCTGTATCAAAAGTGAAAGAATCAAGTCTTGTGATATATTTGTTTGTTTTATTTATTTGAGGTGTGCTTATATTTTATAAATTCTACCTCAGAGATTTTTCTCCAGCTTTTTATATTCATTGTGGTATTCTTTTAACTGGACTGGGCTTTATTGTATGTAATTCAAACTGCAGTACTAGAAAAAAATTCCCTAGAGGTTACACCCAAGTGACAGGGAAATGTACCCCCATGGGGTTCCCAGTTATTGACATACAGATTTTCTCAGAAAATGTAATCTGTAACTCTATAGCTATACTAACCAAATATTTTCTTTGAAAATCACAATTTATTTAAAGCTAAATTCTGTTGGCCTAGTGTCAGGCCTCACAGTATTTTATAGCTTTTTGTTCTAAAGTGATTTATAGTGAATTCAGTTATTCGATCCCTATAGATGTGGCCTGACAATGTGTTGATTAAGCATTTCTGCCCTGATAAAAGTGGTTCATACTTTAAAGACTATTTGCTCTGTTGATCTGTTTTGTAAATTCTTTAAGCAATAGAAAAGGCCATCTCTTTCTATTTCAGCTCTCTTGCTAAAATTATAACTGTGTTTCTGCACATGGTAACTAATATATATATAAAAAAATGCTTTCCCATGTATTAGTTCCAAAATTTTTGACTTATATATAAATTCATTCTATTTGAAGTCTATTTTTGTATTATTGTAATAGTAATGATTTACATTACTACATGCTATTCTTTGTCTCTTAAACACTATTACCCTTGCCGGAATTTTATATAATTTTAAAGTAATAGCTTTATATGACATGCAAAAGTGAGGTCTTTCATATTCAAGCAATAACCTTAATTAGTGTTTAGTTGAAGTCCAACCTATTCACCCAGAATTGTACACAGCAATTCCTTCCAGATGTTCAGGGTTATATTTTTTTTCAACCATCTGGCATTTAAACACCATAAATATACAATAATGTTGCCTGATATATTATCTTAAATAAATATCACTGCAATAGCTTTCTAACACATTCTAGAACTCTACTATCATTTATGTGTGTGTTTCCCATGGATTTTAATTTAACGATTTGATCTATAAGCTCTAGGCATGACAAGAAAGTGATTTAAGAGTTTTTTGAATATACAAAGTATTTGAATAATATGTACCTGTGTACTATAAAGTGTTCTGGAAAGTTTATTTACACCTTATACAGTCATATTTCTGAAAGATTAGACATTTCATCTGGCTTCAAATAATACAGCAGAGAAAGAGAAACTCATTTAATGGTTGGGGGGAGAATGTAAATCGAGGCCTTCCTTGAGGTCAATTTAGTCATATGTATCAGGACTCTTAGCAATTCATCTAAGAATTTATTCATAGAAAATAATCATGAATGTATAGCTAACCTCATACAGGATGTCCACTGCAAAATTGTTTACAGAAATACAAACTTGAAAATAGCTCAATGGGGAGAGATTGGACAAGGGGCATAAAGAATAATTATGATTTGTAACAATGTATATGCTAGTAATATTGATTTGATCAACATATCTCACTGTTGAACCCCAAAAATATGTATAATCAATTTTGATTCAATAAAAATTTAAAAATAAAAAAAATTTTAAAAATAGTTGAAATGTTGGAATGCTATATAACAATATGCCATAATGATTATCTCTGGTAGTTGGGAAGTGGGGTAAATTTTAATTTTTAAAAAATTTTTTTTGCTTATTGTATCTTATTAACATTCTAAAATAAATATTTATTATTTTTACACACAGAAATAGAACTATTCATTCAAATTAGTACTGGTGTATCTTTTCTGCCCTTGATTCCCAGTTGAAATACCCTTGACACTTCAGCATTCTCCAGATAAGACTATTTAATAGGTCTAAATCTGAATTTCTAATTCCTAACTCACAATTGTGTGTGTGTGTGTATGTGTAACCTTGACTAAGTCCTGGAAAATCCCTGAGCCTCATTGCCTCATTAGCTGAATTGGCTTCATGATAACTTATATGACTATGTACATGTACCTAAATCAGCTGATATCTTGAGGTCCCTTCTAGTTGTAAAATCTGAGATCATATAAAATCGTGAAAAAAAATTACAATTCAAGGAATATAATGAAAGGGTTGTCAGCATTAATATAAGACAACTGACAGTGTGAGAATAAATCCCCATTCAATATTTAAAGAAACATTTTCTGTCAGACCTAGAGATTGATTTACCATAAAGGTAATTTAAACTGTGATGAGCCTTAGTAATATGTTTCCATGTTTATATGTATTTGTAAAATTTGAACACATGAGATATTTTAATACAATCTGTTATGATCATTACCCATTACCTTTTGCTTCACTCCAGCTTTCTTTCCTTCACATGTTATTTTGGAGATACGCTGAGGGGAAGTTGAATAGGTGATGACCTTTTTAACTGCGATGTAGCAAAACAATTTTAAATGTTTCACTAAAACAAATGAGAAACTATAGACTCTTGATTTAGACATACATAAAGTATACCTTTATTGCCATCTTAAAATTTATTAAAGAAAATTCAAATAAAAATAATTAGTCGATTACAAAAAACAATAATATAGACTGAGGACATAATAGAAATTATTATATCATGAAGTGAATCATAAAAATATTCAGATCAAACCAAACAGTAATTCATTAAAAGGAAGGGATAAACTTTAAATAGAAATAATGAATAAGCTCTCAGATTTTTGATCATTCAATTAATGGGGAATGAATCATATGACCACACTGGAAAAATATTTAAATTTCTTGCTGATTTAATGTGAATTACTTACATTGATAAAAGTAACATAAAATTCAAAATCTATCAGGAAAACAAAGACATTGGTAGCAAACTGGATAATGAGTGCCATCAATTCTAAGACTACTTAGGAGTTGTCACTGCACAGGAAAACTTGAAATGCCCTTGAAATCTTACATGTGACGTATGAAAAATATTCAATAGAGATTTTCCAAGTTAGACAACAACTCTAAAATTTAAATGACATTGCCAATAATGAGTCATGAAACTGAAAGGAACTGTACTATATTATTAAAATTTTAAAAACTGGGATTAACTGTATTGTAATAAAGACTGATTTAGTTTTTTTTATTTTCTCTGTAGAAAATATTACAAAATCATTTTTGTATGTACAGGAGATTAGTGATCATGCAATGATAAACATAGAGAAAAATATTATGTAAGTATGTAGGACAGCTAATTAATAAAAATATTCTTCCTCTACCTGAATTTTGTCATGTTGTGATATTGGACAAATTTTTAAAATGTGTAAGTTCTTGCAAGTTATTTTGTCATTCTGAGTAAATATTAGCTTTTGTACTTAATTTATATACTTAATTGTGATTGATTTTTTTTTTTTCTTAAATAGGATCTCCAAAATTATTTAAGCTTCAGGTCTCATAAAACCTGAGTCTGCCCATCCAATCATCATACAATTTTATTTTGTGCCAGGAATTCTGGTTGAAACAGAAAAATATGGAAAAGCTATGATCACATTCTTGACTAAACCAGAGTAAAATAAATAAATAAATAAATAAATACAAAAAAAAAAAATTACCTACTACTATAGTGATTTCCCCATTCAGTATTGGTAATTCTCTAAAGAAAGAATAGTAAAGACAAATTGTTGGAGTCATTGATGCATTTCTGTACCTAGAATACTGAAAACAAAAGAAAACAAGTTCTATATTATTTATGTTTTTCACTTTATAATGCCCAAAGCTGCTTAGAATGTAAATTGTTTCAAATTGGGGACTTAATTTTGAAATGAATGGCATATAAAACCAGAAGTGTTAATGCTAAGAAATGCCACATAACTGAGGTATAGGAGATTGTGCTACATATTCAATAAAAGCAAAGATTCTGACTGTTCATTAAATGTGAGTAACCATTGTAACATTGGAACATGCACTGAGGTTTAGTCCAAGCAGTTGCAGTCTTTGTTACATATGATCTCCCTCATCAGTGCTTTGGTTTCTTTCACGTGTGGTACTAAACCCACTGCTTGAAATATTTATACATTACGTTTATCTAGAAATAATCATTCCTTCTTTAAAAAAGAGAAAAATTGATTCTTGTCTGCATTCCAACACTACCTTTTGGAAGTGTAGCATAAAGCTTGACAATTTGAAGTCCCTCAGATCCTGTTCGGTAAGAGTGTTAGAGTAATACAAATAGGAAGGAAAAGTGGGTAGAAAAATAGTCTGTATTAGTGTTTGGGTTTTCAGCGAATTTATTGTATCAAGGCTTTAAATCTTTATGTGCAGACTTTTTCTTTCAGTTATTTGCCACACCAGAAAAAAACACTCTAATTGAGCAATGGCTTTGATAAAAATACTTGGAACTCAAGAGAGTAAATGTTTTTTCAGTGATAAATACATGTCTTTGCTTAAGGGTGGCTTTTCATTTGTATATTCAATAACTTTATTAAATGACTGCTATATGTTGGCCCACCCCTAATACTTGTGGGGCCTCGAGCAAGAGAAAAAATAAAGGCCCACATACCATATGTGCAAATATTTACAATCTATAAATCAATCTAACAAAGTACCATCATAGTGACAAAATTCTAAAAATATGTGTAAAGCTATAATTTATTTATGACTAAAAATTGGCAAAATTTGAAACCTGAGCATATTTATCATTATTCTGAGGTTGGGTCCACAATGTTTGGATTAGTAATATATACATAAACATAAAATGAATTTTTCTTTCTTTTCTTTAAGTAAAATCACGATTATAATTGTTTCACATGATTTGCTATCTATTGACACTTATAATCTAAAGAGTTAAAAAAGAAAATGTCTTGTATTCAACTGTACAAAATTTGAGAATATTTCATTAAAATATAAATAAAAAGTAAATGTAAAAAATAAATTTAGTTTTATATATGGTTGCAACAAATTATTTCTCATCTAAAATATTCAAAGGATTCATTACATTCAAGGGAAAATCAAGTTCTATTTAATGAATAGTAAAATTTAAAATCAAATTTATATAAATAAAATTGAAATTTTAGCACACTATTGCAAATGTAAGTAAATTTTATTATATATCTTTATAAGTAAAACTATTCACAGTTCTATTATTCAATGAAAATCAATATCACACTTCATATTCATCGTGTCCATACTTCCAAATTACACATTTAAGAATTATAGAAAATACTTAATACTGTTACATATTCCTTAGCTGACATTTGTGAATGCTGTGTTTATATATGAATATTTCTAAAGTCATAAATTTGAACATGAACCGAAGCAATAAAATGGACACTCAGAACTACTGGGAATTTATACTTCATTTTGCAAGAAGCCATAATATTTATGATATCTGAGAGGAAAGATTTTCTTGCCTATTTTTTATTAAGTTTATTCAAATAAGAACACCACCAAGATCCTAACAGATTTACTAGATACAAGCAAAACACATGAAAAGACATTTCACTCAAAAAGAAATATATAAGGCAAACAACCATATGGAAACTTGTACAACTGACTAAAACTAAAAGTAATAATCATTACAATAAGAGCAAAGTATTGTTCTACTCCTATTAAATTAGAAAAGTGTTTTAAGTGTATGTTTTCAAAGCCTGATAATGGAGAAGTATGTAGAGAAACTGTCATAGTTACACTTCTTTGGTGGTGAGGGAAATTGGGACAATTATTTTGGGTAGCAATTAGGAATTTTATCAACATATCGACATAAAAATACTCATATCCTTTCTTTTAATAATCTCACTCAAAGAATTGCTTTAAGAAACCTATCAGTAGGGCCGGCCCGGTGGCGCACTGCTACAGTGCACCGCTTGGGAGCGTGGCGGCGCTCCCGCCGAGGGTTCGGATCCCACATACAGACTGGCCGCTCACTGGCTGAGCGAGGTGCGGGAGCAACACCGAGGTTTGCGATCCCGTTGCCGGTCCCGGTCCGGTACGGGTGCGACACTGAGGGTTGCGATCCATTGCCGGTCAGTAAAAAAAGACAAAAAAGGAAAAAAAAAAAAAGAAAGAAAAAAAAAAAAAAAGAAACCTATCAGTAAAAGAAGAAAAAATCCCTATGTACAATGATGTATATATCTTTGGATTAGAAAATTGGAGGCAACATTAATGGTTCTACATAGGGGAAGGATTGAGTAGGTTATGCTACATCAAATGTGCAAAATATCCACTAAAAATAATAAATAAAAAACTGTAGCAAATGAAAAACATATTTTCTAAGTGAAGAACAGCACAAAATTGAAGGCACAGTATGCTTAAATGATGTAAAATATTCATACATATGGCTAAAGATTTGCCACAGAACAGAGAATTAAAAATAACTGTAGGAATATGTGCATTTTTTTCTTTTTTAACTTTCTTGACAATTTAAGTGATTTCGTTTTAACTTCCATCTATACCCACCTTACTGCCATTGTCTGTCATTTCCATATGCCTAGTGACAAGCCAGAAAGCATCCCACTCCTCTATCTTCTCTTCATAACTTCCTGACAAAATCCCAACCCTGGATAAAGCCAAATATCCACAATCTCTGTGACTACAGACAGACAGCTGATCGCTGTCAAGAGGGAACAATATGACCAGGATTTGTATAGAACTCTGAATTAATGGTCACCAACCTCAAACTGGTCTCCAGATACTCTGGCCATTCTATGATGTATTTTTTCTCAGTTTGCCCTCCCATGCCATACAACGACTGTTTTAACATTAGCTCCATCGATCTCAAATATCTGACCTCTTCTCCTCATTCACTTTCAGCAGATTATTTCTCAGGGAAAATAACAGGCTTCTAATAAAAATTCTCTCAACTTCCATACATCACATCTAAAAACCTAACTGAATCTAAGACATAGCATAGCATAATAGCTATGAACACAGGCCTTAAAGGCAGACCTCTTGTGTCTGAAGCCTAGTATTGTCACTTACCGACTGTGTGATTTTGGAACTTATTTCACTGCCTTCTAATTCTATCATCTCTTCATCGGTAAGATAGGGATAATAATAATCCTACATAGGATTGTTAACAACAATAAAAAATTTAGCCTTGCAAATATATTAGGAAGGTATCTGGCATATAACAAGGATTCAGTAAATTTTAGCTGTTACTATATGAACCCATCCTTTTCGCCTTTCATTCTGACTACAATGCATAAATAACCCTCTACTTTGAATGGTGATTGAATTTCATCATCTCATGACTGCTCAAGAACATTATCCAGTGTAATTTTCTTTTTATTACTATATTTCAACCACTACTTCAGTACAAACTCTTTTTTATCAGTATTTAAATATGCTTCAGCATCTTCCCTTCATAGCTAAATTTCTCAAACAATTGTCTCTACAAGTCATTCCCAAACTTGACCATGCACCAGAATAAACTGGAGGGCTTGTTAAAACACATATTTCTAAACCTACCCCCAGAATTTCTGAGTCAGTCAGTGTGGGGTGGGGCCAGAGAATTTGCATTTCTTACAAGACCCCAGCTAGAGTGTCTGCTACTGGTCCAGAGGCCACAAGTTTAGAACTTCAGGTCTACACCCTCACCACCCACATACCTTTACTTCCCACAGGTTTCACTTCAGTATACCTTTAGGACTGTTTGAAAAATCAGCAATGACCTTCAGACTGTCTTTTGGGTACTTCTTTTGCAGCAATCATCACGCCCTCCTTTTTTCCCCCCCTAGAGAAAATATATTGTGAAATTTCACCCTATGCTTCATTGGACAAGATTAAAAACAAAACAACCATAACCCCCAAATGATAGTGATGTTAAAAACACAAAACAGCAACAGCCTTCCAGGGCTCCAGAGGAACAAAAGCAATCACAATGCATAACAATCACATGAAAGACTTCAACAACTGTGGAGTTCCCACAAGTCTACTAGATGATATATATGCAAGTGGGCCATGGACCACACTTTGTGGCTATCAAGATAAAACCAAAAGTATTAATTCTGGTTAAAAGCCTATAAAAAGCCTAGCTACAGTAGACTGATAATTTTATGAAGTATCTGTTCAAGGCTTTTGCCCCATTTTTCTATTGTCTGTCTTTTTTTCTCATTAAGTTGTAGCAGTTTTTCATATATTCTGGGTATGGGTCCTGTGTCAAATGTATATGTTATGAACAGCATTTCCTACACTGTGAATGGGTTATCCTTTTACTTTCTTAATGGTTTCTTTTGATGAAGAGAAGGTCCCATGTACTATTTTTTTTTCTTTTAAGGTTAGTACTTTTTGTATGTTACAAAATATTTGCCTCTTCCAATGTCGTGTTTTCCTCTAGAAGTGTTTTAATTTTATCATTTGTTATTGTATATTAAGTCATTTGGAATAAATTTTTGTTGTATGGCAGTGATTCTCATATGTTTCAGTTTCAAGAATCCTTTATGGTTTTAAAATCAGTGAAGACTGCATAGAGCTTCTGTTTATGTGGGTTATACCTACCAACATTTACCATAGTAGAAAATAAAAACGAGAAACTTTAAAAATATTTATTTATTAATTCTATTGAAATAATAATAAAATTGCCTGTTGATGTAATTAACATGTTTTACTAAAAATAATTATATTTTACAAAGCGAAAAGCCTATTTAGTGAGAAGAGTAACAATGTTTTTTACATTTTTGCAAAACTTCAATATATGGCTTAATAGAAACAGCTGCATTCTCATATCTGCTTCTCCGATCTGTTATGCTATGTTGCTTTGTGTGAAGTTTATAAAGAAAATTTAGTCTCACACAGATTGTAGGTGGAAAGGGGAAAAGGAGAAGTGCTTCATTAATTTTTCAAGATAATTGTAGATATTCCTCAGTACTACATTTGACAAGTGGTAGTTTCTTAAAGGTTAGTTGCGATGTGAAATTGTTACCGAGACCCCAAAGGTCCATTTGCTCATTGATCAATAGCCAATAATTGAGAGACAAGAGTTGTTGTGAGGAAAGGTAGCCTTTATTCAGGAAGCCAGCAGCCTGGGGAAATAGCAGACTTCTGTCTCAAAGACCATCTCTGCTTTTCCCAGGTTTGCCAAAGGGTTTTATGGGGATGGGTAGTGGGGAGCTGATTCATGGTGACCAAGTGGGGATGTGCAGGCATGCTCGACGATCATAAAAAAGAAAATGCATATAAACGTCAAGGAACTTCTCGGGTGGGAGCTGACCAGCATCATTCTCCATGGGGTCAAGTCATGGGTTCAGTTCCTGTTAATCTCAAAAAAGATCAAGTTAGTAAGCTAGTAAAGAATGTCCATCGGGGTTAATAATTTTTCTATAATTATTTTGTGTACAATGTGAGCAGGAGTCATTATGCTCTAGCTATCATGTGAACAAGAGTCACTGTGTTCTAATAACCAGCTGTAAACTATGAGGTTTGTGTTACAAGAACAAAAAACAAAAGCTCTTAAATTCAGAGGTTTAATAAAATGAAGTCACTTCTGCTCAGGGTGTTACAAAATCTGAAAAAAATATCAATGAATATTTTGAATTCTGATATTTTAAAAGTAAGTGATGTATTTTGCACATTGACTTGATCTTTTACCCATGTGAAATTTTGTACCATCAAGTATTGATCGTTTGGAAAATATTTACTCATTGATATATGCAGATTTTGAAAATGCTGCCACATTTTGTTTTATAATATAAAAAAAATCACATTAGTTAATATTGTCACAGATCTCATCACAAAAATGTGTAAGCAGTTGGAGGATATCAGGTTAACAGCAGTAGCTACAAGTTTTCCAAAATTCCAGTTTTCACTTGAAAGGTTACATTTTATCACTGGCGATAAATACTGTCAGTTTATCTTCAAGTAACAGGCTGACTTCATTCACTTATCGGGAATTTGTCCACCAAAGAATAAAGTATTAATCACCAAAGTTTGATAATCATTTTTTCAAGTAAATATGTCCCATGTAAAAAGTAGCTAGTTTGGCTGGCAACTCAATCACACAACAGTTTTTCCTAGAGACAATCGTTGTGCTTCAGTACACAGCAGAAGTCCTTTACGCACACCTCCCCTTTCATCACACGAAATATTAAAAAGATGTGTACTAAAAGTTGAGATTTAATAAAAGTAATAATTTTTCCTGCTCCATCAGAGCCATTTTTAAGTAAAAGCGGCTTTTGTTTTTACTGTAAATGCAAAGTGGTAAATAATATAATGACTACTTCTATAGTTTGCTGTCACTGATATGATTGGTGCTAAGGAATGATAGGTTTTACCAATCATTTTTTTTTTTTTTTGAACCATCATTGGAAATGTCAACACAGTGAAAATGTAAAGAATGTCTTAATATTGTTATGAAAATAGTTTTTACCACAAAGATCCCCTGAAAGGATCTCAGGAATCTTCAGAGATCCATGGACTATAATTTGATAATCACTAGTGTTGTCCCAGATAAATATTTTTCCATATGGATACCCAACTGCAAGCACAATTTACTGAAAAGACCCTTCTTTCTCCACTGTATTACAGTATCTTCTTTGTCACAAATCAGGTGACCATGTATGTGTGGGTTTGTTTCTTGATTCTTTTATCTGATCCATTAGTCCATTTGTCTATGCTTGTGCCAATACCATGCTGCCTCAGTTCCTACTGTTTTATAATATGTCTTGATAGCTGATAGTTTATGTCCTCATCTTAGTTTTCTTCCCCAAGATATTCTAGGCTCTTCTTGGTCTTTTGCATTTCCATCTGAGTTTGAGAACAGCTTAAAATTTTCTGAGAAAAAGAACCTGCTAATATATTTATTGTGATTGCATTGAATTTATAGAATTATTTGGAACAGCTGACACATTTACAGTGTAGAAGTTTCCAATCCAATACCATATATCCTTCCAATTCTATAGGTATTTCTTAGTTTCTCTGAATAATGCTTTTTTTAGTTTTCAGCGTAGAGGTCTTGCACACCTTTCATTTGATATAGTCATAGATATAAGGTTTTTATGCTACTGGATGCTATTTTTTAGATTGTTTTAGTAAAATATGCATAGCATGAAATTTACCATCTTCACCATTTTTAAGGGTACAACTCAGTAGTGTTAAGTATATTCATGTTGTTGTGCAACAAATCTCCAGAATACTGTCATCTTGCAAAACTAAAACTCTGTACCTATTAACCAGTAGCTCCCTGTAAGCCTTTCCCTCCAGCTCCTGGTAGCCACTGTTCTACTTTCTGTTTCTATGCATTTGAATATTCTAGGTACTTAGGTACTTCATATAAGTGAATTCATACAATATTTGTCCTTTCGTGTCTGGCTTATTGCCCTTATCATACTGTCTTCAAAGTTCATCCATGTTGTAGCATGCATAAGAATTTTATTTCTCTTTATAGTTGGGTAATATTCCATTACAGGTATAGACCACAGTTTGTTATCCATTTATCTTTTCATGGACACTTGGGTTTTTTCTATCTTTTAACTATTGTGAATAGTGCTGCTATGAATATTGGTGTACAAGTATCTCTTTGAATTCCTGTTTTCAATTATTTGGAGTTTATACCTAGGAGTGAAATTACTGGATCATAAGGTAATTCTATGTTTAACTTTTTGAGGAATTGCCAAAGTGCTTTCCACAATGTCTGCACAATTTTACATTCCCACAAGCAATGTTGAATGCTATTTTTTTAAGAAATGTATTTTGATTTATATGATGTTGGTACACAGACTCCTTTGGATTTTCTAGGTACATAATTATGCCATGTACAAGTAATGAGAGTTTTATTATTTCCTTTTCAAACCTTATGCCTTTTATTTATTTTCATTTCTGCTTAGACAGACTGGCTCCACTAGCAAAATATTGAATAAAATTGGGGATAGCAGGCAGCCTTGTCTCTTTTCTGAGTTCAGTGAAAAAGTTTCCTGATTATCATATACACTGTAAGGATTTTTGTAGATATCTTATGTCATATTTTTATTCTAATATAGTCTTGAGGTCTCTCTCTAGAGAGTGGCATAAACTCTAGCCCTGACCTGCTCCAAGAGATTTGGCTGTGATTGTTTACATTTGTGCCAGTCAGGGGATACCTTTTTATCTTGGCCTAATGCCTAAGTGTCCAATCCATGATTATGTGTCCCTCTCACAGGAAACTTGTTTATACAGCAGATGCCCCGTGGGTCTTGTCTGACCTGTGTCCAATTTATTCTTATCAAGATAGACACTGTCTAGGAGAACCCTGACTGGGAAAGAAGTTAGGTTTGGGTAGGTCTGCCAGGTGATGCACAGAGGAGGCAGCACGACAAAACACAGGAAATAACAGAAGTAGTTTATTACTTATAGATCCATGAGAGAAGAGGGAAGCATGATTCACAGAGCCAACAGGATGGGGGGAGCCTTCTGGAACATGCATGCTCAACCAGCAGGTGAAGAACAAAAGAGAGAGAGATGGACCTGTGGACCAAAGCCTGTATTGGGATTCAGGGTATTAACCAGACAGGTTTCCTGCAGGGAGTTCTAATTGGTGGGTTTAAAGAAAGTAGGCACAAGTTCCATGGATTCACACTGTGTCTGAGAGATGGTCGCTGTGGCATATCAATGCAGTCTCCATGGGGTGTGGGGGGTCAGTTAAGAAAGTCAAGTAAGTTGTATCTAGCTGTCCCATAGGGAGGTGGTCTCCAGGAGGTAGTTGTATAAGGCAAATACCTAAATCAATCACGTAGAAGAACTGAGAGGAGATAGAGAACTGGAAACCGTGACAAAGGTGACTAAGCCCTACATCTGGTATGAGAAAATTTAATTTATATTCAAAATAGATGCCAAGGCATTATAGGAATTCACTATACTCTGTGGTAGGCAGAATGGTCTTCCAAAGACATCGGAGCTATATTCTCTAATCTCTGGAATCCATGAATATATTAGATTATATGGAAACAGGTACATTGCAGATATAATTAAGATTACAAATTTTAAAATAGGGAGATTATCCTATGTTATCTGGGTGTGCCCAATCAAATTACATGATATCTTAATAACAGAGCACTTTCTCTGCTTAGAATTAGAGAGCTGAAGTGGAAGAGCAGGCAGAAGAAATGCAGCAGAAGAGGATCTCAGAAAGATTCTAAGCATAAGAAGGCTTCAAAGTACCGTTGCATTGGGGACATTTATAAGTACTAGGCAGAGGCCTCAAGGAGCTACCAACAGCCCCCAGATAAAAGCCAGCAAGGAAATAGAAACCTGTCTTGCAATCACACTGAAGCGAATTCTTCCAAAAACCTGAATGAGCTTGGAAGCAGATCCTTTCCCAGAGCCTCCAGTAAAGAATAAAGCCCTACCAACACCTTAATTTCAGCCAAGTCCACCCAGACTTCTAAACACAAAAACTGTGAGATTATTATTAAATTTGCGTTGTTTTAAACTGCTCAATTTGTAGTAATTTGTTACAGCAGTAGATAACCAACATGCCTTTTATCTGATTAAGAGAATTCCCTTCTTTTCTTGATTTGCTTAGAGTTTTATCATAATAGATGCTAAATTTTTTAAATGCTTTGAGTTCCTCAATCAGGATGATGATAGGAACTGCCCAAGATTTTTTTTTTTTTTTTTTTTTTTTTTTTTTTTTTTTTTTTTTTTTTTTTTTTTTTTTTTTTTTTTTTTTTTTTTTTTTTTTTTTTTTTTTTTTTTTTTTTTTTTTTTTTTTTTTTTTTTCTGTTAATGGAACTGATTCTTTTATATTAAACCACTCTTGGGTAACTAAAATAAACTCTACTTGGATGTAATGTATTATTATTTTAATATATCAATGCTATGGGTCAAAAGTTCATGTATTGGAAATTTGATCTCTAATGCAACAGTGTTAAGAAGGTGGAAAATCCAATCAGGGTATTTGAAAGGTGAGGGCCTTTAAGATGTGATTAGATTGTAAGGATTGTGCCCTCATAAATGGATTGATCCATTCATGGAGTAATGGGCATGGTTTTGGTGGCTTTAAAAGGAGAGTAAGTGAGAAGGTTAACACTCTTGCTCAGCCCATTCTCTCCGTGTCATACCCTGCATTGCCTGGTTCCCCGAAGAGAGTTCCCACCCAGAAGAAGGCCATCACCAGATGTAGTCCCTAAACCATGGACTTCCCAGCCTCTGAAACTGTAAGAAAGAAATGTCACTTCTTTGTAAATTATCCAGTTTCAGGTTTTCTGTTATAAGCAAAATAAATGAACTAATATAATCAATGATTTCAATTTGCTAATATTTTACTATGTTTGCATCTATGTAAATGAGAGAGACTGATCTATAATTTTCCTTTTCCACTATGCTCATGTCAGGTTATAGAATTGAGGTTACTCTGTTCTTAAAAAAATACAGTGAGGATGTGTTCCTTCTCTTTTCTGTAAGGGTTTGTATAGAATTGGTGAGATTTCTTTCCTACATATATGAATTCATAAATGAAGCCATATGAGCCTAAGTGTGTGTGTAAGAGTGTATGTGTATGTAGGGAAAAAATTAACAGATTCACTTAAAAAAAAAAAGTCAGCATTATAATGATTCTCAGTATCCTATGTCAGCTTTGGTAGCTTATGTTTTTTGAGGAATATTCCATTTCATGCAAATTGTTAAAGGCATTTGCATAAAGTTATTCAAATAACCTCTCATTACCTTGTAATGTCTATAGAATCTGTAATGATGTCCCTTGTTCTCCCTTTTATTTTCTTGATCAGTCTTTTTAGAGATTTACCATTCACATTAATGTTTTTAGAGAAACAACTTTTGGCTTTAGTGATTTTATGCTTGCTTTCCAATTTATTAATTTCTGTTCTTATCTTTACTTTTTCTTTTCTTCTATTTTACTTATGCTTATTTTTTTCTAGCTTCTTGAGATAGAAGCTTAAATCATTTATTTTCTTTCTTCTTTTATAACACATGCACTTAGGGAAATCTAAGCCCTTGACTTAGCTGCATCCTCCAAGTTTTGTTTTGTCATATCATCCTTATTATTTCATTCAAAATATTTTATAACCTTTGCTTTGATTTTCTCCTTCACTCTTGGATTATCTAGAAATGAATTGCCTAATTTCCTGGTAGTGAAATTTTTATAATTATTGCTTTCTTATTGAGTTTTAGATTAACTTAATTAAAGTCAGAAAACAATCTGAGTGATTTGATACTTTGAAATATTATCAAGACTTTGTTTATTGACCAGCCTATGGTCTATTTAAACAAGCATTTCATGCACACTTGAAAAGAAAATGAATTCTGTCATTGTTAGTCACAGTGTTCTATACATGTCAATTAGGCCAACTTTATTAATCCTCTTTATCGTTATCATTTTTTTTGGCCTGCTGTTTTATTATCTCGAGAAAAGAAGACTGAATTTTCTAATTCTTTTTTTATCTTATTAACTTTTGCTTTATATGCTTCGAAGCTATGGTGTCAGCTACATAAAGATTTAGAGTTGTGATATTTTCCTGTTGGATTGACACCTTTACCATTGTGAATGCCCCTCTTTATCCCTAGTATCACTTTTGCTCTAACATCTACTTTGTCTAATACTGGTACGAGCTATATAAGATTACTATTGATTAGTGTTCACATAGTATATGGTTTTCACTTATTTTTCTTTTTAAACTTTCTCTGTCCTTATATTTAAATTTTGTATCTTTTAAATAACATATAGTCAGAGTTTGTCTTTTTACCTCTTGCATCTTGATCTGTTACTTAAAGTATTTTGCCATTTTTATTTAATGCAATTTCTATATAGTTTGATTTATATTACCATCTTATTATTTGGTTTCTGCTTGGAAAATTTGTTCTAGGTTTCATCTTTTCGCCTCCTCCTTTGTTCCCTTTTTAATGACTAATCAGATATTTCTATTACTTTATTTTTCTTTGTAGTAACTTTACAGTTATACACTATTTTACTATTTTTCTAATAATTACCCTAAAGAGCACAACTCATGTCCCTTAATTATTATAGTTTAATTAAAATTAATATTTTCACCACTTGCATGGTACTTATAGAAATGTAGAACATTTAAGTCAATTTATGTCCACCCCCTCATTATGCATTTTATTTTTTAGCATATATTTTAAATTCCTTATAACACTGTGGTTATTGATGCAAGAGTCAATATTCATTGTGGTTATTGATGCAAGAGTCAATATTCATTTATGTTAATTCACATATTTACCCTTCTCAGTGTTACACATTTCCTTTTGTATTCTCATTTTCTCTTTGGGATTTTGTTCCTTCCTCCAAAAGTTATCTTTAATTTTTCTTTTAGTGCAGAACTGCTGCTGAAACAGTCTCTGTTTTTGTCTCTTTAAAAAAATGACTTAATTTCAACTTTATTTTTATTATTTTATTTTTTTAATTATTTTGCTCATATTTTACCTTTTTATTTTAAAATGAGATAAAGAAAACCACATTAAACAAATGTATTCTATAAAACAAACATCATTCTAACCACCACCCAGCCCAAGAAATACCCAAGGCCTCCCACTATGTTTCCCATTTTAATCAGTCCCCACCTTCTCTAAAAATGAACATTATTCTGACTTTTATAGCAATTAATTACTTGCTTTTCTTGATGGTTTTATAACTCAAGTATGCATCTCTAGATATTATAGTTTAGTCTTGCCAATTTTTAAAATATGTAATAAGTGATGAAATGTAAGAGGTATTTTATTTGTCTTATAATCAATGTATTTCCTCATCCATCCCTTTTCCCCCTTATAATTTACTTGCTGAAGAACCTGAGCTATTAGAATTGTAGACTTTCCCACAGTTTGGATTTTGTTGATTGAACACTCATAGCGTACTTTAAAACATTCCTCTGTGCTCTGTGCTTCCTGAAAATTGGCAGCTAGATTCGGAGCTTGATCATACTCACATTCAAACCCTTCAGCAAGAATAGAGGTGGTATTGTGTTCTTTTATCAGAAGTCAGGTAATGTCTCTATCTCTCTTCCTCTCTGTCTTTCTCTCTCTCTCTCTCTGTTATCAATCATTGGTATTTGAAGCATAGATTTATTAATTCATTGGAATTTTAAATAAAGGATATATATTAATTCAATTATTTTGTGTTTATTTACTCACTGGAAGAATTTTATAAAGGGTAACTTCTCATTTACTTTTCGGTTATCAGTTGGTAAAGTATAATAGGAAAAGCAGCATGAATATATAATTTATTCTGTTAAACGACTCAATTTTCAAGATATTGAATCATCTCTCTGTTGTTCTCAGAAGATAAACAGTATTTTCCCATTTTGTATAATTAAAAATTCAAGGTATTAAACACACTTGATGGATTTTAATCTTATGTAATTCTTATCCTTATTGGAGCTCAAAGTGTCGTATCTTTTGCCAGAGGACCTGTCCAAGTTGTCTTTTGAGTCTTTATGACATGACCCTCCTAATCATTGATAGCTTCCTTTCTTTCTGATATCTCAGGATGTTCCAGGCTAATTGATATAGAAGATAAACATAGAAAATCTATAGTCTACATTTCCTGCCCCAGACCTGTAATCACTCATTTACCTCAAGAAGTCCTGCTTTTTGTAAATGAAAAGTTATATTTCAAGACTACAATCTGAATGCACTAGGGGTATTCATTACTACTAGACTTGTAATCGTTTCTAGTTTTTTTCAAGGAATAAAGCTAGAATATATAAAGGGACAGATAGAAGGATGGATGGATGGATAGACAGATAAACATGGGATGTTTGTATATCTCAGACATCTCTTTCATATCCCTTTCACTCTATACCATCCAAGAAATAGACATCCGCTATTTTGCTTTTTATCACCATATGTACTCTTTTATGTCTTGTTTTTTTCAATCATCATTTCTGTGAAAACCATCAACATTGTCCTATGTAGCATTCATTTATACATTTTATTGCTGTGTAATATTTCACTGTATAAATGCACTGCAATGTATTCTACTGTTGTTGGACATTACATTGGATGTTAAAAGTTTGGGCTCTTTACTGCTGCAAACACTTCTGTACATGCCTTTTTGCAAACATAAATACTCCTTCTGTGAATATTTGCCCAAGAATGAAATAGCTAGGCCATATGGTATGCATATGCTTAGCTTTCACAGATTCTGCTAAGCAGTTTTTGAACATGGTTTTACCACTTTACACTTCTACCAGCAATGTATGAGTATTCAAGTTGCTCCACATCCTTGCCAACACTTGGTATTTTCAGTCTTTTAAATTTTACCTACTCTGGTTTGTGTGTGTGTGTGTGTGTGTGTGTGTGTGCATGCATGTATATGTGTGATGTCTCATTGTGTTTTAAATTGCATTTTCCTGATGAGTAACAATTTTGGGCACCTTTTCATATATTCATTGGCCATCTGGACTCTGAGTTTTAATTGGTGAAATTTTCTGGAATTTTTTTTTCTGCCCCCGCCCCTTATCTTTTCACTCTCCACTCTCTCCATAGTTCACCTTAGCGAGTCCCATTGATTTATTACTATCTACACACCAGTGACTCCCAAATCCATGCTTGAACCTATGATCTCACTACTGGGTCCTAAGCCCTTATATCTTAATCCCCATCCTACATCTCCTATCACTTCTCCACCCTTTTCCTTTTGCCTTTTTGCTCTTCTCCCTTCTTGACTGGAATATTGATGTGAAGCCTGGATATGCAACAGTTTTCCTGTGATCATAAACATGAGGGCAGAAGCCAACACATTAAGAATGGCAGAAGATAAAAATGGAAAAAAACCTAGGTCACTGGTTGCATTGTGGACCTGCACTAGCATCCCTAAACTGCATAAACCTGGGCACATTACTACATGAGATAAATAAACCACAGTTTTTGCAAGGCACTGTAGTAGGAATTTCTTTTATTTTAAGTATAGTGCAATAATGGTGCAAGTGGGACCTCAATAAATGCTGCTGACTGACAATTTGATTCTGTCATGTTTAAAAAGAAAATCTGAATGATTTACTCTATAGAATGAGATTATGTGTATAACCTAATAGGAACATTTAGATTTAAGGAATTTGTCAGTTTGGTCCTGTCTTTAATATTCATGATTACTTAAAATTACTATTGTGCACATTTTTATTGATGTGTATACACATTCACAAAGATAGATATTTGTGATATTTTACATCTTTGTAGTTATAATGTGTAAATACATATATTAGTCAGGGCCCTTTCAATTGCAAGTGAGAGAAAGCCAATTCAAACAAGCTTAAGGAGAAAGAGATTTATGGATTTGTATACATAGGAAGGTCAGGCTTAGTTCTGGCCTCTGGAAGAACAATATTCAGAATCTCAAACAATATTATTAATTCTCTTTCTCTTCCCTTACACATCCTTTTTTTTCTCTTCATTAGTATCTACTTTTCTGTGTGTTGGCCTCATTCTCTCCCACCATATGGAAACTTCCTCTATATGGATGAAGATGTCCCCAAAGGCAGCTTCAAGTTTATATCATACCCGTTTATGGTCCCCAGAAGGAAGAGAACTCTCTCTCTCTCTCAGCTGCAGAAAAAGAAAAGTTCAAAAACAAGGCTATTTAACAAAGCTTCAGTGACTAGCTGAGCTTTTAAATTCCTTTGGCCATAGGGTCAAGTATTATGTTTGGCAAGCCTAGCAAGTATTATGCTTGTTGGAGTGTTGGAGAAGTAACTCACCAAAGGAAATATCATGTATGATTTTGTCTCAACCAGTAAAGAGATGCTAAGCAAATAATCAGTACATGTTAAGTCCACTCTAATGTGTAGGTGTAAACATACACATATGTTTATGTCACATTAAGAAGCACAAACCTTGCTTGTTTTATCCTTCAAAAACAAACAATATCATCATCTAAGAAATATAATTTTTAAAGGCAATATATCTACTAGCAAAACAAGACAAGTAAACATTGGCCTGGTGAGGCAGACTTTGTGTTAAAGTCAATACTAACAAACAAATATTCTCATTTTGAAAATTAATAAATTCACATTTCTTTAAGAGAAAAAGGTTCCACTTCTGTAACGGCAGCATGAGGAGTTCTATAGACCCACTCAGTGAAAAAAAGCATAACTGGTAAAAATTATATGGATATCCATAGGGAGATAGAAGACAGAACGATAGATAGATAGAGATGTAGATAGAGATTAGATGTAGATGGATATGCATATCTATCTATATCTACCTATATCTATCTATATCTATATGTTTTTTAAGTCTCTGTAAGTCAAACTAAGGGCATACAGCAAATGAAAAAACATTTTTTTAAGAAAATGTACTAAAACTTGGTAAGAACAGCAAGTATCTTTGACATTGGACCTATAACCCACTTTGTCCCTCACCCCTCCCAGCTCAGCATGACAGAAACCCCACTCCAGGTGTATGTGCCAAGAACACAGGGTTTCCTCTCCCCGCCCCCAGCTCCCAGTCAAAGGCTACAGTATCATCTCGGAAAGGTAGGCTGTCAGCATTTATAATCCCCCCAAGCTACTTGTTGCAGAGGCTATATTCTAGGTGAGTGTGATGGAGAGGTTGGGGCTTCTTCTTCCACAAAGTGTCCACTCATAGGAAGCATTGAGAGTAGCAAGTAGAAAAGACTAGTGGCTACCACCATGTCCAATATCCAGAGTAGTGGTCTAGAGATCTTTCCCCACGGGAAGAAAAAGTTCATAAGACCAGAGAGCTCCGAAACACTCCATAGGTTAACTGATTTCCTTTGAAACAAAGTGAGGGGAAGTTCAAGCCTAAGAGTGCTCTCAAAAGCAATAGAGTGTGGTGGTAAGCAGATAATGGGAGACCTGTAGCTCCCTGAGACCAGCAAGCTAAACCATAGGCCAGCTACTTTACCAGCGATAATCAGGAAAAGAAATAGCCAAAAGAGCCCTCCTGGTATAAGAAGAAACCTCAAGTACCTGCCTCAATAATTACCCCTCCAAAGAAGCAAATTTAATTGGGTCAGACTGTGAAGCAATTTAGGATCCAGGGCATAATCAAAACAATAGAGCAATGAGCCAGCAATTAGTGAAGCCTAACAGCTGGGTGTGATCAGGGAAAGAGAGAGTCAAAAAGATGACTGCTAAAATGTCATACTAATAATATTTAGCTAAAACCACTATCATTCCCCAGTACTTACATGTAAGGGCTAAAACTGCAAAACTCTTAGAAAAAGCATACATGTAAATCTTTATGACCTTGGATTAGGCAATTGTTTCATAGATATGACATCTAAAGCACAAGCAACAAAAGAAAAAAATAAATAAATTGGACTTCATCAAAATTAAAAATGTCTTCACTTCAAAGGAAAACATCAAGTAAAAAGATAGTCCACATAACGGAGAAAATATTTACAAATCATATCTGACTAAGGATTTAAATCCAGAATATTCAAATAACATTTACAACTCAACAATATAAAGACAAATAACCCAATTACAAAATGGGCAAAAAAAAATGAATAGTCATTTCTCCAAAGAATATATGAAAATGGTCAACAAGCATACGACAAGATAGCTAACAGCATTAGTCTGTAGGAAAATACAAATCAAAAGCACAATGAGCACTAGGATGTCTACAATTAAAAAAAGAAAAATAACATGTGTTAGTATAGATGTAGAGAAATCGGAACCATAGTGCACTGCTGGTAGGAATATAAAATAGGGCAGCTGCTACGGGAACAATCTGGTACTTTCTCAAAAGTTAAACATTACCTTTCCATATGATCCACCAATTCCACACCTAGGTATATATCAAAAAAAATGAAGACATAAGTTCATGTAAATATTTGTACAGGGAAGTTCATAATGGCATTATTTATAATAGCCAAAAAGTGAAAACAACCCAAATGTGCATCAACTGATGAATGAGTAAACAAAATGGTGTGTATCCTTACAATGGGAGTAATATTTGGGTAAAAAAGCAGTGAAGTCCTGATAGAGACTACAACATGGATGAGCCCTGAAAACATCATGCTAAGTGCAAGAAGCCATTCAGAAAAGGCTACATAGTATATGATTCAGTTTATATTAAAAGTTCATAAAGGCATATCTATAGAGACAAAAATTAAATTAGTAGTTGTCTAGGACTGGAGGGTGGGGAGGACTAAATTTATAGAGTTTTTTTCTAGGGGTGATGAAACCGTTCTATAATTGATTGTGGTGGTGGATTCACAACTCAGAATGTACTAAAAACCATTGATTTATACACTTTAAATGAGCAAATTGCATGGTATGTGAATTATATCTCAATACAACTATTAACAAAAAAATATGGAGCAAGTTTTGATTATGACAATAATGTATGCTCTTCTGTAAGACTGGCTTTATGTAAGATTTTATAATGGAATTTTAAATAATCCTAATGCAAGTTTTGTCTTTATACTCTCATGAAGAAAAGTATTTTATGCATTTATACTATTTGTGTGATTTCCCCCATACTTGAAAAAAAGAATTAAATGCACTTGTGTGGAAACTATTCTTGAGACGTGCTATAATGTAATAACTTGAATATATCCAGTATGTTGGGGGATTCTAGGTTGAATTCTAACTAGTATTCATTAATACTATGGTATATAATTACCTTAGCAAGTAGGGGCTAAACTATAAAGGCTATTTGGTTTAAACAAATCCTAATCCACATTGAAAAGTGTAATGTGTCTAGATCTAATAAGCCCCCCTAAACAAAGGCATTTTGTTATGTTGAGATCACTTTGAGAAAAGAATCGTAAATTCACTAATAATAAGTTTAATTAATAGATCTAAAATATTTACTTTAAAGATACAGCTATTAAATTTTACACGTTTCTATGTGTCACATAATAAGATGCATGTTTAAATATTCAAAATGAAGGGATCTGATTGCATGGATCAAAACAAAAACTTAACATGAAATTAACAATTCTGAAAAATAATTGCATGCTTATTTAAAGAATTTGCAACCTTTCAGCTATGCCTATTTTGCTTTCCAAAGTTAGCCCAGCTACACACGAGATACTTTTAAAAGTATTTTCTTGAAGCCATAAGCTCTTAATCAACGTTTCAGGTCAATCAATATTTTTGGCATTTTTCAAATAGCAGGACACAACTTGTTTTGGCACAGAGAAGAAACTTACTTTTGGCTGCTCCCTTCCTTCAATTAATCACTTGTCACATCAAATCTACCTTAGAAAATTCTATTTATACATCCTGTATATGACTAGAGTGCTCAGAATTTCCCTTTTAATATCTCTGTTTTCTAGCCTTTTCTGTATTTTCAAAATCGTTATGAAGCCTACAAAAGAGAAACAGGGTGATAGGTGTGGTAATACCTAAGAAGTTTTTTGTGTGTTTCCTCACATTCTCCAAAATTTCAGATAATTCATTATCTACTTAAAAGTATCCAATAAATGTATTCCAACACTTGATCCAACTTACTCACATTATACGAATTGCCTATCAATAAGAAAGAAAGAATATCTATTGAAAATACTCGCACTTGGAAATTTAATGCTCCTTTTTGAGAAACAAGTCACTCATTCTTTTTCACCCTACACTCAGTATGCAACTTGCTCAGAATCTTCTTTAGGCCATCATGCAGTGGTATACATAGCTGAGATGTTTTATTATTTTCTAAATGGAAAACTGTCTACAAGCTGCCACAAGTAAATTGCTGACAAGTAAATTGATGATTTGTTTTACAATGTATCTAAGTATAACCGATCTTTCTCTTCACTGAATTGTTGAAATTACCTAATTGTTTTGGTATTTTATAGACTCAGATACATGTATATTCATATATATGTTTATGTGTATTCATATGTGTATATATAAACTTTTTGTTATCCAGGGAATTATTCTTGGATCTTTTAATAGTTTCACAAATGTACCTTATCCTTAGTACTCACTGTATTTTTGAATGGGATACTTTTCCAAATTAAGCACAATCTTGTATACACAATCTTGTGTATAACATCACACAGTACAGGTTAAGAACGGACTTCATTAGAGAAATTTACAAACCAAGGTTCAAGAAGAAAAGAAACATGCATTTCCTAATTATTTAATTTTGGGGAAATTATGTTTATTGTCTTATTCTTAAATTTTACAGATGGAGAAATCTGAGCCTCAGATTTTGACTAATGCCAGGTTGCCTAGTAAGTAATGGTGAACTCAAGTTTAGAATGCGTTTCCTGATTCCAGATCAATGTTTATTTCCTTATTCCAGTGTTTCTGAAAATACGTTCTTTGCATTAGAATCACCCATCCCGTTGCTTGTGAAAATGCTGTTGACTGAGGCCCATTCCAGCTCTTTCTCTGCTTTTCTGCCTCACCTGTTTGAACAGATGAATGTCATGAGCTCTTGAGTTTTACAACCTCTTAGGAAGAAAAACTGGGGGGAAATTCTGATTGGCCCAACAAGTCAGGCATCTCCCTCTGTATCAATTAATAAGCAGATAGAAAAAAGAAACTTCCACATATAAAGATAAGCTTCTGCCAACGCCTAGAGGTAGATCAGTGTGAGGTAGAGAAATGAGTAGTTTGATTTGAAAAGAATGAAAGATTCATGTAGCTGGGAAAAAATGAAAAAGCAGCTTGGAATAAATTATAGTGGCCTTTGCATACCAAACTTACTACTTTGAACTTTATTCAGTAGATAAGAGGAAATCATTGAAGATTTTTGAACAGAAAGTGACATGTCAGAGTTAGATTAAGATTAATCTTCCACCAGTGAGTAAAGTGAATTTGAGTGGGGATGGACCAGAGCAGTGGTTCTCAAACTTGTGTGCATTTAAGAAACATTTAAAATGCTAGTTTAAAAGTGCATATCACAGTTCCCTAGCATCAGAGATTGTAGTTCTGGGGTATACTCAAGGAAATGGTATTTATAATCAGCACCTCAAGTGTTTCTTACATACCCTTGAAACAGAGTAAGGCTAGGCCTGTGAACCAAACTGACTCCATTTTCCCTGCAGAGGACACTTTGTTAGTTTTCCACTCCTCAGTCATGAGACCCCTCAGGGCAAATGATTACCCCATGGGCTGCCCAGACAAAACAGACTGAGAGACAAGAGAGGAAACAGATATTGACTAAGTTGCAAAACCCTTCCCCAAGGCTTGTTTACCATAATTGTAAAAGTTACAGATTAACCTTAAGACCCTTTTAGGAATTCCCACCTGCGCACAAAGCATCAAGGTGACTGCTACAATGACCCTCCTGTGGTGACAATGATGAACACCACTGCCTACTGAGCATGCGCCCATGACGCAACCAGGAAGAACTGAACGGACCACCTCCAGTGACGCTGGCCTGTACCCCTTAACTCCTTTCCCTGTAAAAGACCCTGAACAGCTCCCCTCGGGGGGCTAGCCTTACTGTTGCTACCCCCCTTATTTATAAGTCTATCTCCTCTTTTAATAAAGTGTTGCTTGCTTTACTGCTGGGTACATTGTTCATTTCTATGACTTTGGAATCCAAGAGCCTAATTTAATCACTGGCAAAAATTGGAAAGCTTTAGACACCATAAAAGACTCCAGCTGCAAGAGGCAAGTGGCCACTGGGACTATTTTGCTCCCATGTCTCTGCTACTGGTGAATCTCTCCAGGAGCTAAATTCTGACAAGGCACTGCTTTATTCTCTTTACCTTTCTCTGATTTTCTGAGCCCTCTTCTGTTTTGTTGGATTGTATCCACGTCTGTACAGGTGCACCCTGGAGGGCTCCTGGCTATACTTTGTTTTTCTGATCTAAATCTATTCAATACTTTTCTTCTTTATGCTGAAAACAGTGGGGAGAACTGCTTTTATCAACTACTGTTAATGGAATAGGTTGGCCCCACCAATTAGAACTAGGCTAAACTGGACCCCACTGCTCCTCTTTTCTCTTTGTTTGTTTGCTTGGTTAGACATTTAGTTGAGTACTGGTAATCTGAATAAATCTTCCAATCCTTGCACCAACTTTTGGACTTTCAGGTCATTTGTTTAAGGCGAGAGGGCAAGCCAAGCCTGGCCTGTCGGTAACACCCTGAGGTTTGAGAGCTTCTGCTCTGGTTTGTCTTTACTACTATCTTCTTAACCAATGCATTTGTGATTAATGTGGAGTAGAGGGAACTGTGATGGACAGAAGAGCACAGACTGCACCTAAAGCAGGCAGCTGTGACTCAGATCAAGCAAATTATTGCCACGCAGAAATGTAGGCCCAGTTCTGATTTTTCAGGAGAAACCAGATATCCGAATTCTGATGAGAAATCTCCCAATTTTCGTATGCTTAATGTGATTTGTGTGTGTGTGTAAGCGAACCAAACCAAACAAAACTTTGGTTGAGTTTGTCTCAAGGGTAGTTTATGTGAGACCTCAGACCTTTCTTGACTAGCCCCACTCAGACCAGATTATTCCATCTTTGTAGTTCTTTGATTATCCTTGTGTGTGATTGGCCTCAAATTTACATTTATTTCTATGGTGTTGTATATGTTAGTATGCCTTTCTAGACATTGACTCTGTCTCCCTACATCAGCCAGTAGTTTCTCCAAAGCAGGGATCACATTCTCTACTTTAACTGTGTTCTACTTAAAATGAGCACATCACAGGGAAGAAGGCTGACTTATGCTAGGGCAACAGATGCCATATGTGATCACTGTGTTTTGGTGATGGTGACCCTTACAGCCTTGTATTAAAATATATTTCCTATTACCTATGAAGAGGAAAATATTCATTATGTTATATTTTTGACTTAGGTTTCCCTATGTTGCATACATTTATGCATATAAATCTTTTCTGCATATTCTGCCTTCTTTTCCTCAGCATGGTATCTGCTGTGTGTTGTGCAAATGTTTCCCCACACTTACTTTTCAAGTGGTTTCTCAAAGCAGATGTTCCCCCAAGTGTACTTTCTTCTTCTTTTACTAGCATTTTTTTTCTATACAAACAACAGATTGCTTTTCAGTTGTCCTTTAGATTTAAGGAGAAAAAAAATTTCACCACTACAGATGTTTGCTTTTCTCTTCCCACCCCAAAATTCTTAGTAAAGATTTATAAAGAAAGATGCATCCTTCCTCCTCTCTTTCTTCCCTCCCTCCTAGTGTAATATTATAAAGCTTAGCTTTTAAATCTTTTCCACAGAGTTATCTTCTATGGATTTTCTGAACAAAATTGCCTTCTTAGAGTACTAGCATTAGATGAAAATATGGTACTCAGAGACTCATGAACAAAACTCACTTGTCTAGGTATCAAATAAATATAACAGAATAATTTAAATTCTTCAAAATTAATTAGTGATAATTGTGAGTATTGCTCTTCATCTAAAGTTAGTTCTTCTGATTGTTATCAAGAGGACCTGTGAGAGTAGGAATGAAAATACAGGTGTCAAATACTGAACTTTGCATATCTATACCATAACAATAACTACAAATTTACAGTTGTAAGTTACCTTACCGGATCTTATATTTGAGTAACATTTTGCAATTTAGACAGCATTTTTACCTACACTATCTCATTTAATCATCACACAAGTTAGTGTAGGTTATATTATCCCCAGCTTTATAGCTAAAGGTTGAGAAATGGTTTATCCATGCAGCTACCAAGCTGAGATGCCAACATTCCAGCCCAAGTTCAGTTCTTTGTTTGTACTGTATCACACTGCCTCTCTGCCACTTGTACACTTACTTTCAAAGCATCATCAATTGAATTTTTAACAGCTTTATTTAAAGGTAATTCAAACACACACAATTTACTCATTTAAAGTGCACAATTTAATGCTTTTTTAGTATTCACAGAGTTGTGCAGCCATCATTAAAAGCCAATTTTCATCACCCTCAAAAGAAACATCATACCTATTAGCAGTCATAAATACCTAAAACCAGGTAATTTATTATTATTATTATTTTGTTGTTGTTATACATACATGTTGGGTACAATGTAGATTTTTGATAATTGTGTAGAATGTGTGGTGGTTAGATCAGTAGAGCTAGCTTATTCATCATTAAAATATGCAATCATTCTTTGTGTCCATTGACCAATTCCTCGTTAGCACCCCTCCCTGTCACCCTCTCTTCCCCTTTTCAACCTCTAGTTTTCTAAAAGTTCAATGGTGGTCACAGGCATGGTTCTGAGGGCTTTAAAAGGAGAAGGAGCAGAGAGAGAGCTCACCACCAACAAGGCCTTCACCAGGTGTGTTCTTCCATAAAGAAACTGGGTAATTTGTAAAGAAAAAATACTTATTGCTTACAGATTCAGAGGCTGGGAAGTCCAAAGTCCAGGGAACACATGTAGAGAGGGTAGACTCTCCTCTCTCTTCATCAAACCATCAATGGATTAATCCATTCACTTGGGTATGGTCCTCACAATCTAAACACCTCTTCAAGGCCCCGACTTTCAATTTCCAAAATAGGATTTCCCATCCTCTTAACACTGTCGTAGTGGGTCTTAAGTTTCTAATATGTGGACATTGGGGAACACAATTCAATCCAATGCATTCTGCCCTGGCCCCCAAAGTCTGTGTCCTTCTCATAGGTAAAGACATTCATTTCAACCTTGTAGCCCCAAAGTCTTAACCTGTCCCAGCCCAGAAGCCCAAAGTCCAAAGTCCCACCTATGAAATCAAGACAAGTTATCTACTTCTAAGATACAATGGTGGGACAAACATAGGGTATATATTCCCGTTCAAAAAGGGAGAAATAGGCTAAAGAAAAGTCCCCATTCTCCCTCCCTCTATCCCCTGGTAACTACTAATCTGCTTTCTGTCCCTCTGGATTTGCCTATACAGGACATTTCATAAAATGAAATCATACAATATGTGGCCTTTTGTGTCTGGCTACTTTCATTGAGCATAATGTTTTTAAGGTCCATCCACATTGTAGCATTTATCAGTACTTTTCTTTTTTTTTTTTTTTTTTTTTTTTTTTTTTTTTT
>NW_007726145.1:1230239-1233076 GCF_000696425.1 Galeopterus variegatus
TTTTTTTTTTTTTTTTTTTTTTTTTTTTTTTTTCTTTTTCCGTGTCCGGCAACGGATCACAACCCTCGGTGTTGCTCCCGTGCCTCGCTCAGCCAGTGAGCGGGAACCGGTCCGTATGTGGGATCCAAACCCTCGGGTGGGAGCACCACCGCGCTTCCCAAGCGGCGCACTATCCAGTGTGCCACCGGGCCGGCCCCAGTACTTTTCTTTTTATGGCTGAATAATATTTCATTGTATGAATAGACCACTTTATATTTATCCATCCATTAGCTGATGGAAATTTGTATTGTTTCCACTTTTTGGTTATTATGAATAATGCTGCTATGAACATTCAATTGATTTTTCATTTGTAATATATCTTCCAGTGTTTTTATTTGGTGAGTGATCACCTTCACCTGGCAAAAGAATAGTATGTTCAAAGGCCAGCAGAGGAGTACACTTGTAGCTCATTTGCATATTGGAAAAATGTTTAATATGGCTGGAAGCCTAGAATAAGGATTTTTGAATCAGAGAGGTAAAAGTTGAGGTTAGAGTTGTAGGAAGGTGTCAGATTCAGAGGGGCCTTAGAGACCATTTTAAAGATTTGATCTTTTTCCAAAGAGCACAGGAAAGCCATTAACAGAGTTTTAATCAGGCTGGTGACATGATTTGTTTGGAACTGTACAAAAAACGCTTTGGTCACATTGTGGAAAAAGACTGGAAGGGAGGCAGGAAGACTTATCAGGAGGTTATTTCAGCATTGCCTTTAAAAAATCAAATCTATGCATCATCCTTACCTGAAAGGTGTTGCTTCATTTCAGTCTGTTACTACTGAAGCTTCTCTGCAGCTATGGCAGGTGCAGTTTCTTATGAAATAATTATTCAAAGTGCTTTAAAAATATTTCTCTAGACTACTTTGATTGTGGTAGGTAATCTGTTGCTTTCCAAGTAGCATTTCCTTGGACCATTTGGTCTATATTATAGTGCCAGAGCTAAAAAGAATGTCAGAGATCTTCTCATCTGATCCCTTCATATTATAGAAAAGAAAATGAAGTTCAGAAAGATTGTTTTCTCAAAATCATAGAGCTGTGTGACTTATGTTTCTTGATTTCCAGTAGAATATTCCCTCCACTACAGCATGCTTTTTTCCCAACTAAACACCCATCATTCGACAAGTGTTCATGGAAAGCCCATTTGGGGCTTAGAACAGTGCAAAGTGCTGTGGAGATTGTTCAGAGCATAATTTTTTTTTTTTTTTTTTTTTTTTTTTGCCTTTTAGAAGTCCTAAAAGAGATGAGGCTTATTTGTCTGAGTTTTTGGACAATAATAATACTGCTTAGGGTCTCTAGAGACATGACACAGTTTAAAGTCCAGTATGATTTACACTTTCCTACTGAGGTAAGGCATCTACTCAAATCCCTGCCTCATAGCTTTCTGTGAATAATAAATGAGATAATATGTGCTATGTGTCTTGCACAATTTCTGGCACATAGTCAGTACACAATAATGTCAGGAAAGAAAGTGCATTAAGGACAAACTCAATAAGATGTCAGAGAAGAGAGAGATCAATATGGGCTTGAGTTATTGGAGAAGGACTCATGGAGGTGAGAACACTTTGAATTGGGCTTTGACTGATGGGAAAACACTGTTCCCCTTTCCAAGCCTGTCAGGTAAAGTTTTAGGTAGCAAAGGAGTCTGGGTCACCTTCTAGTAGTTGCCTTCTTTTAGTGGAAATTTGCGGTTACCTGTAGAATGAGTCATGAAGATTAGCAATGTGTTTATTGGTTATATAACATGATTCATAACCTGGAAATAACACAGGTAACTTTTCAGGGGACACTTTATGGACTTGGAGCTCTTGGTTCAAATTTCTTTTTTCTTTTTCTTTTTTTTTTTTTTTTTTTGTGGCCTTTTAAGATGTAGTTTCTTAGGGAATTGAAACAATGATTATACAACTTTAAAAGCTCTTGCAGCCTCCTTTCTCTTTATTATGTAAAGTAGTGATATGAATTTGACCTCTTAGCCTAGCTTATTTTCTTCTCTTGAAAAGATTTGGTCACATAAATTACACCAGTACAAAAGCGATTGGCCATACCACCTCGTGGTAGCTTTGATCTTGGGTCCAACTACCTGAACTATTACCATTGGTAGGCCTTGTCTATCAGGCTCTTTAATTCTCGCCAGTGAAAATCGTGTAAATATCTGGAATTTCCTATGCTTTTTGTATGTATTGCACAGAGACCTAAAAGCACATGGTGATTCTAAAATTGCCAGATAGGCAATTCAGAACTTAGTGCAGACAATTTAACCTAATTATCTGTCAGTATTTACGGTGGAATTTAAAGCAAGAATGTCAAGTGATGCTAAAGAAAGTATAGACAGTATTTTTAATTAAGTAAATATAAAATAAATGTCTGTTACTTCTTAATTTTGTGACCTGTGGAAAAATATTTAACCTCTTTGATTCAAGCTGCTCTTTTGAAAATTGGAAATTATAAAGCCACCTACATCACAGGGAGCATCAACCATAAAGTAAAAGAGTATATACGAAGCTTATCACCAGTACATAACAATAGATAGTTTCCCTTTAATGAGTTCTTATTTTGCAAAGTAATCTGCTACGTGTATTAGAAACATGTGTTAGATGCCTAGGGCCGAGGTATCAAAGTACCACAAACTGGGAGGTTTAAAACAACTGAAATTTCGGCCGGCCCGGTGGCGCACTGGATAGTGCGCCGCTTGGGAAGCGCGGCGGCGCTCCCGTCCGAGGGTTCGGATCCCACATACAGACCGGCACCCGTTCACTGGCCGAGCCAAGCCCGGGGACAAGACCGAAGCGTGGGGGGCCGTCGGCGGGG
>NW_007726145.1:1233643-1292137 GCF_000696425.1 Galeopterus variegatus
GGGAAAAAAAAAAAAAAAAAAAAAAAAAAAAAAAAAAAAAAAAAAAACTGAAATTTCTTCACTCACAGTTCTGGTGGCCAGAAGTCTGAAATCAAAGTGTTGGCAAGACCATGTTCCCTCCGAAGGCTCTAGGAAGAATCCCTCTTTGCCTCTTCTATCTTCTGGTTGTTGCTGACAATCCTTGGTGTTCCTTGGCTTTAAGATGTATCACTCCAATCTATGCCTCTGTCTTTGCATGGCCTTCTCCCCTGTGTGTATGGGTATCTCTGTCCAAATTTCCCTTTTCTTATAAAGATACCAGTCATATGGGAATTAGGGCCTACCCCAATTCAGTATGACCTCATTTTGATTGTATTTACAAATACCTTACTTCCTAGTAAGGTCACATTCACAGGTTCTGGGTGGATATAAAATTTTAATTTGGGGAGACACTCTTCAACCCAGTATAGTATGCTATAGTCATTACCTAATCAAATTCTCTAAGGTATGCAAGTTAGGTATTTTTTGTGTTACAGCTAAAAAATTAAACTTTAGAGTGATTTGACAAGGTCACATAGCTCATAACTGTCAGGGCCAGTATTCTAGTTTATACTTGACTGGATTCCAAAGCCTTCTTTTCACTCTACCATGATGATGCTTCTCCAACATTATATAAATATATTTTAAAATCTCTAATCTTCTTAAAATTTTGGTAGTGCTTATTTGTGTGGAAGGCTCATATTACAATATAGAAAGATAATTTACTTGAATTATGTATTTTTAAATTTTAATGCATTTTGAAAAATTGACCTACAGAAAGGGTTACATCAATTTACAATTCACTTAAAAGTATATTATTATAATTCATTTTTTTGCCTTTACCAAAATGATTGGTCAAAAATAATCTTATTTTTGCATTATTATGTGTTTATTTGAGTATTATTGAAGTTAAACATTCTGAAAATAAGTTTGCTAAACATTTGTATTTCTGGTTTTATGAGTTGCCTGTGTATATATTTAATACTTTATTCTATTGAAGTGTTCTATTTTACTTAGTGATTTATAAAAGTGTTTTGTATGTTCATGCCAGCAATCCTATATCTTAGATCTTGCAAGTAAGTTTTCTAAGTATATGATTTTATTTTATATTTACTCATTTATTTATGTACTAAAGATTTAAATTATAATGCATTCAAATAATCATTTTTGCTTATTGATTCTGAATCTTGTCTCTTGCTTGGAAAAACCTTCCCTACTTCAAAGCTATAAGCATGTTCTCCTATACTTCTTATACTTGTATGGGTTATTGTTTACATTTAATCTTTAATTCATATGGGCTTTGCTTTCTAAACCTAGGAGTGACATATGCATTGAGCTTCAAATTTGTAAATGGCTTGTCAATTTTTCCAATAAATAATATCATCTTTGTTGACTACTTTGAAATGCTACCTATATCATACTAAATTTGGTTATGTATAAATTTGCTTTTGAACTTTCTGATCTGCTCTTTATTACCTAACTACAATAATTTAAGTAATGTGGTTTCTAGGTTAAATATAAAATATTGTTAGAAATACAAGAAATCCAGAATTGCCAGAATATTGAAAAAGAAAATAAAATTGGATAATTCACACTTCCAAATCGCAAAATTTTTATAAAACTACTGTAATCAAGACAATGCAGTATTTGTGTAAGAACAGACATATAGACAAAAGGAATACAATTTAGAGTCCAGAAATAAACCCATACATCTATGGCCAATTAATTTTCGACAAGGTGCCAAAATCATTCAATGGGAAAATAATAGCATTTTCAGTAAATGTTGTTGTGGCAACTGAGTATCCACATGCAGAACAATGAAGGTGGACCCCTACCTCATATCATATACAAAAATAAATAAATAAATAAAAAATAAACTAAAACCAAGTTGAATACCTAAATGTCAGAACTAAAATTATAAAATTCTTTGAAAAAATTTTAGGAGTAAGTCTCTATTTCCTTGGGTTAGTCAGTGGTTTCTTGGGTACTGTACTAAAAACACAAACAACAAAATTAAAAATAGACTTGCTGAGCTTCATCAAAATGAAAACCTGTTGTTCATCAAAAGATACAATCAAGAAAATGAAAAGACAACCCACAGAATGGGAGAGAATATTTACAAATCACATATCTAACAATGATCTAGTATTCAGAATACGTCAATAATGAACTCAACAATATAAAAATAATTTACTCAATTAAAAAATAAGCAAAGGATTTAAGTAAATATTGATCCAAATAAGATATGCAAATCACCAATAAGCACATGGAAAGATGCTCAACATTATTAATTAGGGAGATGTGAATCAAAACCACAATGAGATACCATTTCACACCTACCAGAATGTCTATAATAATAATAATAATAATAAAAAAGTAAACTAACAAATGCTTGCAAGTATGTGGAGACATCACAACCTTAAAACATTGCTGACGAGTATATAAAATGCTTGCAAGTATGTGGAGACATTGTAACCCTAATACCTTGCTGATGGGGCAGTTGCTGTAGAAAACATTATGGTAATTCCTCAAAAAGTTAAACATAGTGTTAACATATGACCCAGAAATTTCACTCCTAAGGATATATCCAAGACAACTGAAAATACATGTTTACAAGAAAAACTTCTATAAAAATTTCCATAGAGCTATTATTCAAAATAGCTAAAATATGAAACAACCCAAACTTCATCAGTTAATGAATGGATAAACAAAATATAGTATATTCATACAATGGATTAATATTCAGCTATAAAAAAGAATAAATTACTGGCACATGCTACAACATAGATAAATCTTGAAATTATTATCCTAAGTAAAAAAAGCCAGACACAAAAGGTCACATAATATATGATTCCATTTAGGGGCCGGCTACAGTGCGCCGCTTGGGAGCGTGGCGGGGCTTCCGCCGAGGGTTCGGATCCCACATACAGACCGGTTCCCGCTCACTGGCTGAGCGAGGGTTGCGATCCCGTTGCCGGTCCCGGTCCGGTACGGGCACGACACTGAGGGTTGCGGTCCGTTGCCAGACACGAAAAAAGACAAAAAGGAAAAAAATATATATATATATGATTCCATTTATATGAAATGTCCAGAATAAGCAAATCCATAGAGATAGAGAGTAGATTAGTGGTTGTCAGGAATAGTGGGAGGCAAGAATAGAAAAGAATGGCATTTAGGGAGGGGGATGAAAGAAATGTTCCGGAATTAGATAGTGCTGATATTTGTACAACATTGTGAATACATAAACCACTGAATTGTGTACTTTAAAATGGTTAAAATTATTAATTTTATGTTTATGTGAATATTATCTCAAGGACATAAAAAACATAAATTTGAAAGAAATTCAATAATTTTTTTTTAACTTTTTAAAAATATGATTGGAAAATGGTAAGTTTTAGATATTTGAGGAAAGCCTCCAATTAAAAAAAGAAAGACCATGATACGTACAGAAAATGCTGACCCCGGAAGAAGCCGAGATGTTTCAAAGAACAGAAAATAACTTTAAATTCATTTAGTTATTACCTTCAGGAAGTTTCAAGAAAATATTGCATAAATCAAGTGATCGGGATTCCTCCTTATTTTTTAAAGGAGGAAATATTAGAAATGTAAAACATGGTAATAAAATTAAAAATTAAAAAAGAAATATAATTGTTTTGGATTGAAAGATTTAGTATTCTTAAAATATCAATTATCAAAAATGTAATATATAAATTAAATATAATTCTGATTAAAATCTTAGTAGGTTCTTTTGTAAGTAGATAAATGATCTTAAACTTTATTTGTAAGAATAAATACTGAAAAGTAATCAGAAAAACAGTATGAAAATGAAGAAATGTGAGAAGAATTTCTCTGAGTTATCAGAATGCTGTATAAAGCTAGTCTAGTGAAATAAATGTTGTATTGGTATAGAAATAGACAAAAACATCAATGGGACACAGAAATAGATCTCACTGGCCAGAAAATTTAATATATGGCAAAATGATGTTTTAAGTTTATTGAAAAAGGACTACTATTCTAAATAAGCGTAAATGTTATATGTTATGATCCCATCTCTTTTAAAGAGAATTAGAGAGTAGAATAATGGTTGCTAGAGGCTGGGAGGGGAGGAGGGTGGAGGAAGAAGTGGTAGACTAATGGGCACAAAACTATGCAATCTACCCTAAGGGAATCATTGTGCAGTATATGCATGTATTGAAACAACACACTGTACCCCACAAATATGCACAAGTAAATGTTAAAATTAAAAAAAATAAAATTGTACATATGATTCTTATAAATACTTAAATGCAATAACTGTAAAAGTTTAGAAAGAGATTAAATTTGATTAGAATCATTTTAAATATTAAAATCAACCTGGAGAGAATTAGCAACAATAAGGTATTGAGTCTACTCATCCAAGAATGGTGTGCCTCTTCATGTATTCTATCCTATTAATGTTCCATTTGTAGAAATTTTTTTTGTCACTTCATGTAGGTCTATCATATTTGTTTTTGATGCAGTTTAAAAGTTTAAAGCTTTTATGTTTTTTTTAAAAAATCCTGTATGCTTACTTTAAATGGAAATTACATTGTATAAGAACATTCAGTGCAAACCAAATTATATAATATATTGCTTCATTAACACTACTTATAGAAAGGTAAATCACTTGAAAATGTTTATCATGCATGTCTCTGAAAACTGAAGAATAAGGCATCAAGAATAAGAATAATAACAGGAGAACTTTAATATAAGAAACAGAATTGGTCTATTAAACCACAATTTTCTTTACCTTTATTTTATATTTTTGTCCCATAGGTCAATATAAACCAATATTCAGAATTTGGTGGGAATTTCAATTTGAAAATAAATTTAGTTTAAAATGAATATGGCATTTGGATTATCTTCTTCATCTTATGATTAACCTTGATGTTGCAGGATCCTTTATCAAATGCACAAGAGAAAGAAAGAAGTTTGATTCTTTTCTTTTTTCTTCTTACCTGGATCTTTATTGAGAATCTGTTGACCGACTGGCAATCTTCTTAATGTACCCTTATTTGTCTTTCCATCAATCTGGAAAGTGGGGAGGCATTTGTTAGCTGATATGAAAAGCCTTTTTACAATATTTAAACAAAAAATATTGCTCCTTCATTATTTTCTTCTCTGCTGTTTCTTGGCTCTGGTCTATGCCCCTCTAATCACCACACTGAAAAGTTATTAGAGGAACCCTAAAGTAATCGGACAACAACAGGGCTCAGTGAAGATGAGTGAGAATTTACATAAAACAAATGCAAATTGATAAACATTAAACATTTTTTATACTTTGATTTTGATTGCCTATGTGCCTCATTTTATGAAAACTATGCATAAAAATATGAACCAATAAAAGAAAAATTAGGAGTTAATTATTCACCTTTCAAAGTTATTACCATTACAAATGGAATGAACCTTGATTTTATTTAAACAACCAACTTATCTGGGTCATTTAAAATATAATATAATTTAGAAAAAAGTTAGTATTTTGCAAAATTAAAGGAATTATTTTTTTGCTTATGTAAGATGTTTTTCTTTGCAGTTGTCAGGATATGCATTGGATCTGATCAGCTAATAAAATCCTACTACTGTAGACATCCTTTTTGTGTTATTGCTATTTCTCTTGACTTCTACTTCATTCAATTTTGGCATTCTTCAGAAACATCGTTTTAGTCAGAAAAAATACCATTGATGTGCAAACACTTGTAGAAACACAATGGAGTCCTTAACTGTGAGCTCTAAACATGAGAAGCACTGGATCAGGTCTCCTTGTGTTTTTTTTTTTGCCTGGGTCTGTGGGAAAGTCTTCCAGGAGAAAACCAAAAGGTTGATATGTGGACACTTGATCCTTGAGATTGCTTGCAAAAAATGGTCTCATTTTGTGCCAACCATATCGGCATTGTTTGCAAGATGAACTTTCAACCATCTGGGTTTGGAATGAGACTACTTAAACTCATTGTTCATAGGCCACAAAGCAGTTAACAGATTGTAATAACCTTAAGTCACCATTCATCTCAGCTATATTCAAGCTGGTAGCCTGTGACCAAAAGGTATCTTCTTTCATTGTCAATCTCTCAGCCCTTTACTTCACCCATAGGGTAATTGATTTCAAATAAAGTCTCCAAATAAACCTTCTTTCTACTAATTTTCTCCATCTCTCCCTTGCATGGTACAAGCATGCGCATTTATTAAACTGTTTTATTGGCTCCTAAAACAATACAGTGACTTCAATCAAGATTAGCTATTTGCTGCTTTAAGACCAAATGACTTAGAGCATTCATGTGAAATTCGTACATAGAACTTCAAGCCATAACTATTACTAGGCACTATCTCCTTAAAAATTTCCACATGTGTTGCTTTGCCTCCCATGGATTCTCACCTCTCTGCCCCTAGGTGATGGAGACACAAAAAGGATTACTCAAAGCCCATCTCTTCTGAGCAGTGAGAGACCCCAAAGGGTTTAATTTCCCAGATCCCTCAAGAGAGAGGCATTCCTTCTTTTTGGGAAATTAACCACGAATTGGGGATCTCACCCCACATTTATTCTCCAGACCATGAAGTTACAGGAAAAGAACATAGGTGTGGTTATGGCTAATTATGGTTTAACAGTAGAGGCTGGTAACATTCAGTGAAACAAGCAAGGTGACATTTCATAACGCAATTTGCAAAACGTTAAGTCGATCCACCAACAAAAGCTTGATTGTAGCAAACACTGTTTTTCCCTACAGCAATTTCTCAGTATCTTTACATATCAATCAGTAACTTGTCTGTCCTTGAGCCAGCAGCCTTGCTGTGCCACAACTCTCTATCCACATCAAAGACCCTAGCCTGAAGAAAGTTTCCTATCTTTTGCAAGGTTAACATTTCTATATGTAATTTTAAAAGGTTAGGCTAAACCTAAAGCCATGGGGCCCTGGAAAAATAGGCCCTGTGAAATACATTTGCTCCATAAATGTTAGTGCTCTCCACATCTCCCCTGTTTTATTTATTTAATTAAAAGAAAAAGCAAAAGCTATAGATCAGTTTTCACAGTTAAGACAAAAGCATTTAAGGCAAAGTTGGTATCATTTAGCATGGCAAATTCTTTTAATTTACTTCAGGTGAGAACTGATGATGTCATCATCTCTCAGGGCAGCTGCATTGGCATCATCCCAGGTGCTGTGAATTGAGGTGTAATTACCAGTTGCTGGAACTCCGGAGGGGGGTTCTGTTCCATATAATAGTTGATTCTGAGTCCAAAGAGTTTGTTGATGTTCCCCTGTCCAGGACATTACTGTCTCCAAAGCATCTAGTCTTTTCTAAAATTGTTTTTTTTTTTTCGTGACTGGTAACGGGATCGCAACCCTCGGTGTCGAGCCTGCACCGCGCTCAGCCAGTGAGCGGACCGGTCTCTATATGGGATCCGAACCCTCGGCAGGAGCGCCACCGTGCTCCCAAGCGCCACACTCTATCAAGTGTGCCACCGGGCCGGCCCTTGTAAAATTTTTTGATCAATTATAAATCCCTTGTTTAAGAGCAGGATGTCTCATCCAAGTTAAAAACACCCTCTTTAAGGCTGAGAAAATTTAGAGAACTGCTTTTGTAGAAAAGATGTTATTTCCCCCTTTATGATCAAGGCATTTCTCGTAAAAGCATAGATAATCAATATTTTGATTGAAAAGGTCTTACTTTTCTTTGTATAGATCCCACGGCTCTGGGAAGGCTCATTCCCAGGATGTTGTGTCCTATCCCACATTGGGGCGAAAGATGAAGCAGCTAGATAGAACAGCAGTTAGGCCAAATTACGGCAACATGGAGATGGGTCAGAACTTAAAAGAGACATGCTATCTTATAATCAAAGTTCGAAATTATATCCTGTTATAAAGAGAGAGAGCTAATTTTCGTTGAATTTATAAAAATAGCCACATTGTCATAATAATCATAAAGACCCTTAAAGTTATTAAATTTGGGGGGGAATCAAATAGAGAGAAAACAAATGCTTTTATTTTTGTTTTAAATGACATTTTACCAAACTGTTGTCAGTTATAGATAGCTTAAGAGAGAGAGAGGTTTTTTTAACTTGAAAAACAAAGCATTAAGAGAACCAGCAGCATTTTAAAATAAGGAAATTGTAAAAACCCATAATACTTTTTAATTAGTTTACCAATAAACCTTTGTTGTTTTGACCTTTGTGAACAATTTCACAAACCCATCAGTTTCTTCATTAGAATTTTGGAACTTCAGTTTGAAGCTATGAACTCAAAGTTTGTTGGAAAACTGTACCTATCAGAGTTTTTTCATGAAATATTTGAAGACATAACATTTTAAAATTATGATTAAACCAAGATTATGATCAGTAGCATTTATATCAAGACACAGATATGTAAGAACCTTACAAGATTTTGGAACACATATCCATAACACTTCAGTATGGACAATGTTTTCCTATATAGTCTAATTTATCAAATAAGCCAGTTAGTTTTGATACATTTTTTATATATCCTTTGAGAAGCTCCAGGACCCTTGAAACTCCTCAAAGTTAGTTTAAACCAAAAGATTGAGCTTTTAGAATTTAGTTTTGTAAACTTTGTCAAATAACAAAGGCCTAAAACATTTAGTTGAATAAGATCATAAATTACTACAAAAATAAAACCACAGTGACAAAGGGTTTCAAAGGCAGAGAGCACAAGAAATTATCATGAAATAAGTTTTTTAAACCAATTACCTAAAGGATAAAGAAAGTCTTTTACAATTCTGGATTAAGAGCAGTTAAGTGAAAAGACCTCTAGTAGTCTTGTTTGACCAATAATCCAAGGCAGCAATGCATGCTGATAAGAATATTTTTTTACATTCAGGTTAATAAATAGGCATCCATTTGTCAGAGCAGATTACACAAATCCCAGTTTGAGTCCCAGCTATTTTTACCAAATAAATATTTATGGTTTCCCAGTCAAAAACTTAGTGTATTAAATCTATACCCTTATTGGTTAATATTCAGTAGGGCCTATGAGATATTGGACATAGGTCTTTTTACTAGCCATCCTGGGTGCCAAGTATCCACATGGCACTTAGGACCATGTGAAGCTTAAGACAGAGAGCAGTATTCACAAAGATAATGTCTAAAAGATATTGTTTCTCTCAGCATGGCCAGGAGGCAGAGCTGAGATAACAAGGATACATATTGACTTAGAGACAAATTTAGGTAAGAGGTTTAAATCAAATTTTGAAAGTATATTTATTTTGTCAGAACTTTAGAAAATTTAAATCATGTGAACTTGAAAATTATACTTATTTATTTAATGAGCAAGCATTAATTATAAGCCAATTTGATACCATGCAGACAATACAAATACACATACAGACATGAACATATAGACATAACATATAGCTTACACATGCATATATGCAGACATAAACAACAAGAACAAATAAGGATCTTATAGGTTTTGTTCAAAATGTAATAAAAAAACTAACCACCATAAGAGGACAGTCAGATTTAGATTGTGTTTTTAAAGAATGCCAAGGCTTATTGGTAAAGCCTCACCCTGTTTTAGAGAAAGCAAGGTAACAAATTTATATTGTAAAACAAAGTATGCAAGCCTTTTCAAGAAGATGCAGAGAAGATTTTCTTCCTTTTAAGAAAATAGCATAAAATGCTACCATAGGATTTTGTGAAGAAATACATAGATGAGACTAGAAGAGAATTTAGAAGTCTGTTCAAGATAGCCAGCTGGATACCAGAAAGTTTGAGACCATATAGTTAAACAGGTAGATTTTAGTCTAGTTTTGGTTTCTCAAATAGGCTACCAATCAGAGATGAAACCATTTGACTCTTGGGGCTTTTAGTGAAAAACAGCATACCCAAAAGGAAGTATGGTTGGTGTGCCATGGCTGTGTTTCTCACAAAGCCTCAGAACCAAGAAAAGAACCACTGCTTTAAAGAGAGGAGAAGCATTGTGAAGTTAAGAAAGAAAAATATGCTCAAACAATACCAACACTGCAAAGAAATATTAACTTCTTTTACTTTAGATTGTCCAATTTAAAATTCTCTCAGTCACTGGCAAAGATTAAGTTTTATCCTTTTTCAGTGAAATAAACATGTCTTTGTTTTTGTTAGGGTCTTGAATAGGTCTCAAAGAGACTTGACATAGATTCCAAGTTGTTAGGTGGGAAGCCTTAAGGAGACCCAATGCATAATTAACCAGTGACCAATTTGTTCCCAAATTCTTATGTTAAGGCTCCCTTCCTTGAGATATCAAGGACGTGGTTGTTTAATATCCACTAAGAGTTTTACAAGCTGCTGTTCGGTTACTTTACAGCTAGCTGCTTTAAGGAGACATTGAAGTTGTAATGTAAGTTCAGTCTCCCCTTTAGTTAATGAATTATCCATATTTTAAAAGTAAAAAGAAGAGAAAAATACCTTTGGGCTTGAAAAGACCTAACTTTGACTGGCCACAGGTGTGGACCTCTAACTGAGAACAGCCTGTGACCCCCCCTTTACTGGGGTGATTCTTCCTTCCCAGGAACTCCCTTTTGTTGGGATGAGTAGTGGACATCCATTTCCTTTCCTTTCCAAGGCTTGGTAGGCTGGTCTCCAATCCATGGAGCAAGAATGCCTCACATGGGGCACCATTTTGTTGCTTTGCCTCCCACAGATTTGTCACTTCTCTTTCCCTGGGTGAAGGAGCTGCAAAAAGGATTACTCAAAACCCATCTCTTCTGAGCAGTGAGAGACCCCAAAGGTGTTAATTTCCCAGAACCCTCAAGAGAGAGGCATTCCTTCCTTTTGGGAAATTAATCATGAATTAGGGTTCTCACCCCACATTTATTCACCAGACCAGGAAGTTACAGGAAAAGAACATAGGTGTGGTTATGGCTAATTATGGTTTATTAGTAGAAGCTGTAACATTCAGTGAAACAAGCAAGGTGACATTTCATAATGCAATTTGCAAAATGTTAAGTCGATCCACCAACAAAAGCTTGATTGTAGCAAACACTAATTTTCCCTACAGCAATTTCCCAGTATCTTTACATATCAATCAGTAACTTGTCTGTCCTTGAGCCAGCAACCTTGCTGTGCCAAAACACTCCATCCACATCAGAGACCCTAGCCTGAAGAAAGTTTCCTGTCTTTTGCAAGGTTAATATTTCTATATGTAAATTTAAAAGGTTAGGCTAAACGTGAAGCCACAGGGCCCTGGAAAATAGGCCCTGTGAGGTACATTTGCTCCATAAATGTTAGTGCTCTCTCCACACATGTGTTTACCAAAGAGACTATATTCCAATTGGAGGCAATATCATAATATTTTAAATTAAAATATTTGAGATTTTGAGTAACTCTGGAAGGGAGTTTAATAATCATCTAGAATGACCCTTTCATTTAGAAGCTGAGTGACTTGCTCAAAGCCACAAAGCTTCCTAGTTGCAGAGACAGAATTGAGATTCCCTAGAATCTAACCTTGTGGTATGGAGTCGAATGCATGTGTCTCTTCAGAAAACTCAAAAATTATCCCTTTTTCTTCTATAGAACTTTTTGCAGTGCAGTTTCCTGTATTCTCCTTCCTAGCTAACCAAAATATTTACTTCAACAAACCTTAACTAACATTAAATTTTAAAAATAATTTTAAACATTTTTAGTCCTTCTCATGATTTTGAGTCCATTCCAGTTCAGTCTGTGTTTTCTTATCTTGAAAAATTTGTCAGCATCAAACTTCTTTTTTTGTAATTGACACATAATAATTGTATGTATTTATGGGGTACAGTATAATGTTTTGATACATGTATACAATGTAATAATAAATAATATAGTATTAATCAAAATAGTAATCATCAAAATAGGGTATTTAGCATATCTGTCACCTCGGGCGAATATTATTTCTTTGTGGTAAGAACATTCAAAATCCTCTCTTCTAGCTATATTGAAGTAGAGTAGTGTTTACCAGAGGCTGGGAAGGGTAAAGGGGGACAGGAGGATGGAGACAGGTTGGTCAATGCGTACAAAGTTACATTTAGATAGAAGGAGTAAGTTTTAGTGTTCCATTGCAAGGTAGCATGACAATAGTTAACAATAACACACAAGTATACTTCAAGCCTCTTGATACTATTTCTATTTTACTGATTAAAAAATGGAAGATCAGAGAGCATTAGTGACCTGTCCAAGATGTCTCAGCTAGCAAGAGTGGGAGTTGAGACAGAACTAATGTCTCCTGATTGTCACCTGTGACTCTTTACACTAAAATCTTCAGCCTGAAAAGGTCTTAGCATCCAACATTTCTTCTAGCTTTAGCTTTCTGGCAGTCATGGTGTCAGGGAGTTATGAAATATCAGAATTTCCTTTTTATTATCAGGCATTTTGTACTCATGGGATTTCAGGAACATTAGGTATAAGCTACACTCTTACTAGAGAGAAAGACATGGCAAACGTCAGAAATAGATGAAGTGATAGAATAAAAGCTGGTAAAGTGCTTTGATGGCAAAGGTTATGCAAGCGTGAAGGAAGATTCTTCTCACACATTCTGTCAGTGGGAAAGAGGAGACTTTGAAGTACAACTTAATGGCCAAACAGAAGTCATAAGCTGACCAAAACTATATGGATCTTAGTGTCTTTTAACTGGGGTGTAAATTATTACTTTGGAGTAATGATGATCTACTTTTTCCCCAAGAAATGATGAACAATTCTGCGTACGATTTACTTGAATTATGATGCACTGGTGCTCACATAAAAAATGTCATTCAATACATTTTTAGGGTCTTCAATAAAAACTTATGGCAGGCAAGTGAAAGCTATTAACTGAATCTATGGCAAATAAATAAACTTATTAAATAAATAAATATCTATTGCCTTCGTTTAGGGACTGCTCAATGCTCCCTCCTCCAGTTCAGTAGGATTGAAATACCCCAGATCATTGGCATGCAGTCATCAAATAGGTAATGACTCACTGAGCCTACAGAGCAGCCGCGTGCAGCCCCGATTTTAAAACATTACAACTTACTTTGCTTTCCAAAAAATAATTTTGAAAGACAGTAACTGTTGTGCTTGCTAACAAGGACTATAGAAAACAAAGGACTTTAGTCACTGATATTCTCAATGTGCTTCTCATTGTGGTTTTAATCTTCATTTCCATGAGCATTGAGTTCAAAAGCATTTTCATGTGCTTGTTAGCCATTTGTGTTTTTTCTTTGTAAAATTTTATTTCAAATATTTTTCTGAAGTTCTATTTTTTTATCTCATTTCTATTGATTTGTAGGAGTTCTTTATATATTTGGGGTACTAGTCTGTCAGTTTTATGTATTGCAAATATCTTCTACCATTCTGTGTCTTGCTGTCCCTAAATGAAGGCAATGGATATTTATTTATTTAATAAGTTTATTTCTTTGCCACAGATTCATGGTGTCATTTGATAAACAGAAGGTTTTAAATTTGTATCAACTATGTAGAATCAACTACATTGAATACATTATATTTATTGACTATGATGCTTAGATTGGCTATGATTTATTTACTATTTAAGTTACAGAGGTAAAACCTGAATAGCCCTCATAAGACTATGGGAGTATATTGAGTAAAAAATAGTCTGTTTTTATCATTACTTCACTGCCCATCCAATGTTAACCACCTCCAGATATTTTTCTAGACCCTTGTGTGTCTGTGTGTGCATATGTATGTGTGTGAGAGAGTGTGAGTTTAAAGAGTAGCAGTATAGAGTAGTGGTTAAGAGCACAGCTATCAGAACCAGATACTTGGGTTCAAATATAATCTCCAAAGTTTCTCAGCTATATATGGCCTCAAACACGTTGGTTCATCTTTCTCTTTCAATATTCTCCTCTGCAAAATGCGGATGATACTATCTATTCCAAAAAGTAGCTATGAAGATAAACACATGTAAGGCACTTGGCACTTAAAACAGTGTGCAGCTCACAAAAGAAATAATAGGTAACATTTATCTAGTACTTACTACGTGCTGAGCATTTTTCATGTGTTAATCTACTTAGCCATCCCAACAATTATATCCATTTTTCAAATGGAAGAAACAGGCACAAAAGGGATAAGTAACTTGCTCAAGGTGACACCAGTAGTAAATGGCAGGATTGACTCATGAAGCCAAGGAAGTCTGGCTCCAGAGTTCACACTCTTAACAGCTATGCTGTATGCTAATATACCCCTCAAAAGTGCTCAATAGATGTTACCTGATATTATGTAGGTATACAAACATATGATTTAGCGTGTCTTATTACATAAATAACACCATAATAAACATATTGTACTGTCACTTGCTTTCGTCATTATACAAGATATTAGTAATCTTTCCTTGTCAGTACTTTATTTTTTTAAATAGTTAGATGTATACCATAGTATGGATGCCCACAATATATGCAAATATTTCTTTGTTGATGGACATTGAGATGGTTTCTATACTTTTGCTATTCCAATGTGGCAGTGATCGTCCTTACACATGCATCTTTTGGGAGTATTTATAATATTTCTGCAGGGTGGACACCTAATAATAGAATTTCTTGGGTGAAGGGTTTGGTGTTTGTTTAAGGATTTGTTCAGGCATCCCTGAATAAACACAAGTTTTATATGTTACATAAAATTTACATTACAGATCTTGATGCATTCACTTTTCAGAACCAAAAGTTGTTGAATGCTCTTTGCTTGATTCTCTCTACTAAGGTCCAAATGCCTAGCTTTGCAACCAATCCCATAATATATTTAGATAAGAATTTTATGAGCATCTTATGTCCATTCTCCCTTCTTGAAACCAACTTCAAAATGTCTATTAATTAATTTGTTTTATTGGTAAATTGCACACTCTCAATTTTGCTTTCTTTATACATCTACACAAACCATCTACAGTATTGATGCAGCGTAAACTCTATGTCTGCTCACCCTCCCTTTACTCCACAGGCAAGTTATCAATCATTTGGCTGAAGCATAAAAAATTACCTATCTACTCAAGAAACAGGGTTGATTGTGGAACACTGTAAAGACTCCTGTGGATTACATTCTGCCAGGGCTTCCCCGGCAAAGTAGAGACAAAGCAGAGACATCGTTGCAGGGCTCGATCCCTTTAATCTTTTCGAGTAGCTGGGAGTCCTTCTGAGCAATACAACATAATACAGCTCAAAAACTTGTTTCCCAATGGCACACCCCTCTTGAACCTGTCTGCTGGCAAATTAAGTAAGCTCTCTTCTGATTTTATTCCTACTAAAGTAGCCTCCACTTTCCTACCTTTTTCTTTGCATTTTAGTCAATCTCTCTTCAGTCCTCTTTAAAGACGAGTTTGGCATGTCTGGGAGGTATTTACCTGTGAGAGAAGTTGAACATTTGCAGGAGAGCCAGAGGGAAAGTCATCCCTGAAAGCACTTCAGCAACAAGGGGATTTTCTTGACCTCCTTTGTGGAGTACATCTCTAGGCTGAATAGGTGAGTTATTTCCTTTTAACAAAAGATACATTTTTAGTAGTTGAGTCTTCAATACAAGCCTAATAGCAGAATGTTTTGCTTTCATCGTAATGCTGGTGTATTTCAAGAAGAGCAGCCAAACCTATTCATAGAGAGTGATAATGAGAATGACACTGTATAGATGAGTATTACAAGTCTAGCAGGTTTTCTAAAGCTGCCCCATTTTATTTTTAATCAAAAAAATTTAGGGTCAGCTGAGATATCCAGTGAAATTGATGGCTAAGGCTACAAGGTCCAAGTTACTGATGAACATTTTGAGCGCCCAGCGCATTCTAGGATTTCTAATTTCTTTCCAAACCATCATGAAGGCAGTCAGATTAAGCACTCTTGGCATATTGGTTTCTGGAAGATGCAAATGTAAAAATAAGTGCATCCCAGTCTTTATCAGTCACTCTTGTTCCTTCTGCCCCAACCACCTTGGTCCAAGGGGGAGGGGGGTCCCTGAGGGAAAAAGAGATGGATACAATACTGAATTATTTAATACCCAGAATTCCCCACTTAATATCACATCATTGTCTTTAAGGCAAGTACAAGAAAATGTGCATTGGTCCTAGCCAAGACTCAGATTTCAAATTTCTACATGATTGTCTACCCTGATAAATTGAGCTAGACTATATATGAGTTTTAAAAGTATCCATTTTTTAAATAAAATTTTTATTTTGGAATAATTTTAGATTTACAGGAAAATTGCAAAGATAGTACAGAGTCCTCATATATCCCACACTCAATTTCTCCCATTGTTAACATCTTCCGTCACTGTGGTTTATTGATCAAAACTACTGAAATTAATACATTACTATTAATTAAAGGATCAATTGTTTCCACTCTAGTTTTAATTTAAATAAACAGTAGTGCCTAATCTTGGCATTTCTGATCTTAGCATTCTGAGAGCAAAGCAAGAAATTGGTTAATGGACACAAAGAATGTTTATGTTTTATAATAATGAATATGCTATATATGATGATTTGATCATCACACATTGTACACAGGTATTAATATTCAACTCTGGACCCCACAAATATGTACAATCAATTATGTTTCAATCTTAAAGAATGAAAACGTGTTGGAAATGTGAGAGTAAATAAAGAGTTTTAGAGAGAAAAGCCTCAAGCACCCCTGGCATAAACATCTCATTCGGTGTTTCTTTTCCTTAGATTTCACTTCTAGTCCGGTTAGGCTAAGGAAGAGGGAACAGGTTGAGACTTTTAGGCAGAAGACAACCCTAGACCTATCCTACAGCAGCAAATACTTGGGACAGAAGAAATTAAGGAAGAGAAAATTGGGAGAAAAAGTAAGAATATACCAGAAAGAAAGAATTTTTTTTTTATCAATATACAATGTGGTTGATTCTTGTGGCCCATTACCAAAACCTTCCCCCCCGCTCCCTCTCCCCCCTCCCTCCCAACAACCTCATATCTGTTTGTTTGTCATAACAACTTCAAGGAATTGTGATTGTTGTGTCTTCTTCCCTCCCCCGCCCAGTTTATTTGTGTATTTATTTGTTTATTTTTAGCTCCCACAAATAAGTGAGAACATGTGATATTTCTCTTTCTGTGCCTGACTCATTTCACTTAATATAATTTTTTCTAGGACCATCCATGTTGTTGCAAATGGCACTATTTCATTCCTTTTTATAGCTGAGTAGTATTCCATTGTGTAGATATACCACACTTTCCGTATCCACTCGTCTGATGATGGACATTTGGGCTGGTTCCAACTCTTAGCTATTGTAAAGAGAGCTGCAATGAACATTGGAGTAAAGGTATACCTTCAACTTGATAATTTTCATTCCTCTGGGTATATTCGCAGCAGTGGGATAGCTGGGTCCTATGGCAGATCTATCTGCAACTGTTTGAGGAACCTCCAAACCATTTTCCATAGAGGCTGCACCATTTTGCAGTCCCACCAACAACGTATGAGAGTTCCTTTTTCTCCGCAACCTCGCCAGCATTTATCGTTCACAGTCTTTTGGATATTAGCCATCCTAACTGGAGTGAGATGGCATCTCAGTGTGGTTTTGATTTGCATTTCCCAAATGCTGAGTGATGTTGAGCATTTTTTTTCATGTGAGAAATGGGTTTTAAACTTTCACTCTTTTCACTGAAAGCTACATTCCTTATTAAATGTGTCTCTGATCCATACTAGTACAACCATATCACGGAAGAAATTTGTTACTAAAGAAACCTTTAAGACACCTTCATAGGTTAGGGTATAACACAAACAGTACTTTATATAAACTGTTATGAAATCATGATATAAATTATCTTCCAAAGTTTGATGGTCTAGTTTTGTTATGATAATATGCTTTTACTTAAAAACAGGAATACTGTTATTTTATTGTTAACTTTTTGTCCAAGGAACCAATGGCACAAAGCTCAGGATTCTGTCATTAAAACAGGAGATCATAAAAGCCAGAAGTTGGAAGGATTTTTAGATCTCCCTTCAGTTGGAAGTAAAGGTGACCTAAATCACTTCTAACATTTCTAATACAGTCTTGTTGTCTCTCCTGGGGAGAAATATTTTGGTTTCCTTTATTCTCTGTCCTTGAACTTTGACATTTTAAGGCAGCCTTGTTTGTTGGAATATTTTTTGTCTTGTTTTGTTCTGTTTTCCTGCATTCAGCCAATATCTGCATCATTATAACTTCCATCCTTTGGTTCTAATAGGTCTGAAGCAACCTACTAAAGCAAATACCCCAAATAATTATCCCTTTCTCTTGTGACAGACTAACACATCTAAAGATAGCTATTAGCTTTTGCATATAAACCTTCTCTTCTCTTCTCGGGGCTGAAATAACCCCAGTTCTGTTCTACACATCAATCTTTGAGGCATTTTACTACTTTATCAAAGAATTATCAATTTTAGCAAAATTGCAACCTAATTTTTCTTACTCAATGAACACATTTCTTTTTCATTGAGAGACAGTATACAAGGCAGTTCTGACTATATGTTGTGGAATGAGAGAGAACTGGGTTCAAATTCAGGTTTTATGACCCTGGACATATCACATAAACCCTGAGTCTCAATTTTTCACCTCTGTAAAATAGGTATGGTATTAGTGTTTATCTCAGCATGTTTGTTTAAGAATAATAAAGTTTTCCATATAAGGTGATTATCTAGCACTCAACTAAAATTCATTTATTGTTATTCTTTTTGAATATTGTCATTTCTTTGAAATAACTTTATCCTTAACCAATATATTACAAAACAAAAAATAATCTATTTTTAAAATGCACCACACTAATTTTCTTTTCTTTCCCACCCTCCCTCCAACACATTAGAATCCAGAGAAGTAAAAGAGACATTATTTGCAGAGGGGTGTTGTATAAACAAGATTAAGAAGGAAACAAATTAAACTTTATTAACTTTGTTCCCATCAAAATGCTGTTTCTTTTGACCTTCACATTATCCCTCTTAGTTACATGCTATTGTGTCAAGTTTATTGATCTATCTTACGTTAGTCATTAATAGTGCCAGTATTTTGTGTTTCTGCATTTGTTTTGGGTGGCTTGTTCCAGGCCAGATACTTTATTTCAACTGTATCAAAAAAGTTTAATTGAATTATTGATCTCATCATGTAGACTCAGGTTTCTAGGACAATATTTTTCAGCCTGTTCCCATGATACTATCTTAGCATGGGTATCTTGTAGTATTGTTACTATTGTTCTAGTAATAAAACAGCCTTCAAACATGTTCCAAAGTGGTCATAAGTTTTGAAGGAAAAGTTCAGTATAAACAATTAGCTGCATAAATGAATTGCAATAGAGTTTTAAACTTGAATCAGTTGAGTCATGAAACTACAGAAAATGTTTAAGGATCAAACATGTCTGGAATATTGGAAAATAATTTAGAGGTGATATCTTAAATGATGGCTCATAAAAATGGTCACAGTTCTGTAACACTATGTGAAAAAGAAAGGAAATAGGTGTGCTTTCCAAGCATCTAGACTGCATTGATTAAATATTTTGTTTGATGGAATTGCAACTAATTTCAAATCGTGGTTGCTTCAGTTATAGAAAGTGCATCTTAGCTTCATTTCCATATTTAAATGTGCCTTCTGTGGGTACTATGCAGAGTCTCTACTTTAAAAAGACAGCTTATTTGCAACAAAGAACAATCAGATGGGTGAAGGTGAGAATTTCAGAAAATGCAGGTGTGCAGATAAGAGGGCATCTTTAACCAACTCCAGTTTTGAAATTCTTTTCCCTCCTTCCATTTTGGGTCTTACTGACAATTGCCAGAATGTTGGCTATTCTGTCAAAAAAATCATGTCAGAGAAATAGGTCAGTAGGCATCTTGGAGTCAATTTTGGCTGTCAACCTAAGAAAACCAGTTACAACACTAATCAATGCCATTAATGGCAATCTGTCCTAGGAAGTGAGCAGGTTGCTAAATATTCAAGAAAAGCTATTGGACAGATCACAAGAAACAAACCTTTGTAGTATTAGTCAAGTCTTAATAATTCCCGTGACTGCAGATTCTGAATCCCCAGGTTCTAGTTAGTGTCTGCTGAAGTATTTTGAACATGTGAGAGCCATTGAGGTGCTAATTGTTGCTATTTATCATCCTTGGCTATAAAACTGTAAAATCTGAGGAAGAGATATTCACATGATAATTACCATTCATCCCTTCAAAAGCAAAAGCTCTGAAGCAATTTACCTATTCCTACTAACTGGAGTTTGACAAGCCAGTTTTACCATGAATTTATTGAAAGACTATGATCTTGGCAATGTTTCCTAATCAGTGTGCTGTGACAATTTGAGCCATTGTCAAAACACTGTGTGTGTTGAAATATCCTGAGTTTCTTTACCCCAGGCAGTTGCGTTTTTGCCAAAATCCTTGTTCCTAAAGTCACTGCTTTCAGCTTCTGCCTGCAACTCAGAGATAAAAGCCAACTAGTTCCTTTGAGGAACATAAACAACCAAATAGGGCAATCAAGATTAAGGAGGAGACCTCCAGTACAAATGCAGTAGATGTCCTGGACTGAATTCTAAATTTCTTTGCAAGCAGACTGTTACAGACTGCATGGGAAATGCAAATTTTAAAATAAACTCCATGCTCAAAATAAACTCTTTGCAATATATGGCAGAAGTATTCACAGAGGTCATGGAATTGCTCTCCAACTTCTAGAAGTGCTTGTGAAAATTTGAAAAGATATTGATTAAACATCCAAATTCAACAGCATTAAACTTTAGATATCCAGAAAATAGAGACTTTCGTTGTCAGAAATTTCACTCATGTAAGCCATTGCCTTTCATTCGCAACATAGTCATGAATATACTGAGGTCTGAAAATAAGGTGGGAAGTATTCACTGCTCTCATAATGAATTGATTGATTTTGGAGGTGTGTTAAATTCTAGACATTTTCACAGTTCACTTCACCTCTATGATCTGTTCCTTAACCTTGATTTTCTATTTTTCTTATTTGCAAAAGAGAATAATTAAATCTTGCTTCAATAATTGCTCACTATTAACTACCTTTTACAACATTATTCAGTTGACCAATATATTTTCCTGAAATAACAGAATGTTTCCATTTTTATATAATCTTTGATTACTGGAGACTAGGTTCATGCTAAGAGTGTTCATATGGCATTGTGGTGCGTTCAGACTAACTGAAAATAGATTGAAAATAGATTGTTACTATTGTCTAGGTCATATTTCTAAATAATTTTGGTTATTGTACAATAGAAGTTTTTTTCCAGCTTACTTATTCATTATGAACAGAAAATTATTCTTCTAGCTGTCTGACAACCTTAAGAATGGCTTTGTAGATGCAATTTGAGGAAATAATTTATCTTACAACAATAAATTTTCTTTCAGACAAAAAGAAATGGTGAACTAAACATGTATTAAATGAGTTGGAGACAACCAATCCTAATTTGGATAGTTTAAGGTTCCCAAATCACCTGAATTACTGAATTATTCAAGCTGTCTGTCTCCGCTTCCAAGAAACACCAGTTAATTGCTTAATAGTTTTTTTTTTTTCTTAGCTCAATAGACGAGGCTCTAAAAGACCTTAAATCAATCTAGCATTAGTCAATGGTAAAACAATAGGATGCTGATGTCTTCATTCTATCATTTATATACCAAACACATATCTGACATCACTTTTCATAAGTCATGTTAAACAACTTTCATGAGGGAGTTTTAAACAAGACAAATATATTTAGATATAATAGGATTCCAAGTAACTGAGAAGTCCCCTTAAGATGACCCATATCATTCAAACATTCCACTCAAAAAAACTGTGTCCTATGACTATGAAAGAGATGTCCTACTGTTTGATAACAACTTGAAGTTGAACAGGAGCTGTGGTACTTTCCCGATATGACATGGGTCAGTAATTCATACAAATAATACTCACTTGTATTTATAATTGGCTTATATTTTCCAAAGAATGTTCACATTGTTTATCTTACTTGATCCACATGCAAACACTGGGAAGGAAATAGGGCGAATAGTACCTGTATTTATTTCTATTTTACAAATAACAAAACTCAGCTCAGAGGAGTAGTGGTTTGTCCCCAGTGTATATGGCAGAGCTGAGACCAAACCTTTGTCTACAGATTCCAAATCCTTTTCCATTTAGTGCACAGAATGTTTATTAAACTGAAGGTAACATTTACTGAGAGCATACTTTGTGCCAGACATTGCACTGAGATCTTTATGTGTATTATCTCATCTGCAAGTAATAGATGAAAAAACTCAAGACAATGAATTGAAATAATTTTAATCAAGGTTATGCAATTACTGAGTGGCAGAACCAAAACTTGCACGATGGTCTTTTGATTCCAAGTCTTACATTCTTATACACTTGTTTTTCTGTAATTTCTTTCATCATCACAGGAAGGGTTTTAATTGGGTATAATTACGTCCATTTCCTCCTTTTATCTCACCAGTTTAGAGAACAGACAGGCACCTGTCTCTGTTAAATACCATTTAATCTCTATTGTTGTTAGTTTTCATTTTTCTAAATATTCTCCTCTAAGTCTTCAAGTTACATCTTCTACCTTTTTAATCATTTTAAATGTGCTCAGTTAAAGTCTATAAGTTCTGCTTGTTTTGCCTTTTTTAAAAATAATAACTTCTTTTCATTGTCTTATCTAATCACACAGCTATGTATTCTTAATGAGGGAAACACAGAATGCCAAGGGAAAGAACAAAAGTTATCCCAAATACCACCAACATAAGATAATAATGGTAGCAGTTAAATATTTTGGATATGCAGAACTAAAAATAAAGATTATGTCAGGTGCTTTCATATATTTAATGATCACAACAACCCTTGGAAGGAGCTACTATTCTTATGTCCATTTATAGATAAGAAAAGTGAAGTTCATGTTGATTAAATTATTTATTCAGATTGATAACTACATCAACAAGACTGTCTAACTGCTGTCCAGGTATGTCTATCTGGAATCATACTGTCTAATATTGCTTCATAGCCTGTTTTTTTGGCCTTCAATTATATTACAAGCATTTTCTCTATTCAGTAATCTTCAACATGATTTCTAAGGGCAAGTTAGTATTCTATATTAAGAATGCAATATAACTTATTTAAATAAATTTCATATTGGTGCGTATTGTGATTGCTTCCAATTATTTTTGCTGCCACAACATTACAATGTGCTGCTTTGTGCTTGTACTAGTCCATTTTTGTTGCTTACAACAAAATACCTGAGACTGGGTGATTTATAAAGAAAAACGAAATTTATTTGCTTATAGCTTCTGAGGCTGAGAACTCCAAAGTCCATCTGGTTGTGGCAGACAGCGACCCAAGTGTCTCTCATTGTAAGATGGTGGAAGCAGAGAGAGCAGAGAAAGACAGACTCTCCTCTTCTTTTAAAGCCCTCAGAACCATGCCCTTGATCACCAGTTTTAATCCACTCACTACTGCATGGTCCTACAATCCAATCACCTCCTTAAGGCTCTACCTTTACGGATTTCCCACCCTCTTAACAGTGGGGGCTAAGTTTCTAATACATAACACTTGGGGATACAATTCAAGCTTCAATGAGTTTTGAGGGGACATAATTCAATCCACTACAGTGCTGCTATACCAAAAGCCAGCATTCCACATCCGGTTTTCTTTTGGGCATGGTGTCCATGCCAGGTGCTTGGTACTTTCTCTCCTCCTTGTCCGAGAGGAGCCCTGCCATCTCCAGGCTTTGTTGACATAGTTGTCCTTACCCTTAGGATTCCTAGTGCACTTTCAGTTGCTGACTTTTAATGATATTGATCCACATAAGAGTAGCACCCAACGTCTCTTCACCTTCATGTTTGCCCCACTCTCACTGCTAAAAATTCATTCAGTCAGTTTAGGTTCTTGGTTACATGAACAGAAACAATGACTGGCTAATCTAAGGATAAAAGTGGTGTGTTTAAAGGATAATGAGTAGTTACAGAATGGATGGAAAGACGGAAGAAAGAAGGTCAAAAACTGAACAGGAACCAAAGGAAGTTAAGCAGCCAAAGTAGTGCCAGAAGACTAATCTGGCTGGGTCACCACACCACCATCAACAACAAAAACATTGCTTTTTCAAACGCTTGATGCCCACACTTCTTCCTTGAATAGTTTCTAAACTCTCCCTGCTTCTTTGTAATACTCTCTCAATCTTCAGTCTCAGGTGAGTGCATCTAAATGAGCCTAGGTCACATTCCCAGATGCTCCTTGGCTGCCAGGGACCAAGGGAAGGAAGAAGCTTCCTGCTTTAGGTCCGTAGCAGTATCTTGTCATCCAATCAACAGGACACACAATAAGGACTTTCTCACAAATAGAAGATTTGAATTCTAGGAAGCCATGCAAGTGACAGATATCCACTACAGTGGTGTTTAAAGGATTTCACTATCTTAGGTAGACTAGTTATGAAATGATTGTTCAGTCTCTTTGATTAGTCTTATTTCATTGTTCTGTATCTTGCAAAAATCTTCCAAGTTTGTGGCATGGGAATGGTGCCTTTCTCTAATTTCCTTACTTGATACAGAGTCCTCTCCAATTTTCATGTTATTTTGCAAGTTTTCACAGGCATTGCAGTGCTTCAAAATGTTTACATTAAACAAATTAGTGCATCTAAAATGCAATCACTACTCATATATGTATGTCGAGCAATGGTTGGAGACAAGATGAGAAGTCTAAATTTGAGAGAGCTTTCTGTGAATATGAGGTCTTGGCTGGAATGGCCCTTCTACATAACGCCCTGTTCCACTAACACTTCCCCCAATGGCTCCCGCCCATAAGCTCTTTTCCTTTGATTATTTAAGTCAATGGTGTGGAAGAAGGATCCGGGAAAGAAGGACTGAATGCCTCTACTCAAGCTACTCCCTTTCGCAGAAACTTCAGTGCAAGTATTCTTCATGGGATCCTGGAATGTCTCTAATACCGGAGCGGTCAGGCCAATGTTGAGTATGGTGTAAGCCAAACCCTAGATTTCCATCTCATAAGTACTTTTCTATTTGCCCTTGTATCACACTAACATTTTACATATGTGTAATACTTCTCATTTGTACTTTAAAATAAATTGCACTTTAAGTATATCAATTAAACTTTTTTGCAGCTGCTAATGACTTGAAGAACTGGTAAAGCTTTATTTTCTGAGCCTTGGCATTACAAAATAAGATGGTTTCATTTTATATTAGTAATAAATTGGCAAAAATATTGGTTAATTAACACTGGTTAATTGAATCATTATGGAAACAAACACTTGCCTGCACCTCAAGAAGAATTAAATGAGAAAACTAGGCTGGGCTGTGCATTGTAAATTCTTCCTAATAATGGGTGATGGGTGCAGTAATGCTCTCTCCCTGTCCACCTGATTCATCATGAAGCTTTCAAATGAAGATTGATTTTTTTTCTAACATTGTCTGTCACATTAATACTAAACTTTCCATTAACACAACACAATAATTGCAGACAAGATTAAGTACATTTTAACATGGTGAGTTCCTTTTTGAAACCATCTTTCATTATTATGAAAATGTAGACACCTGGCCCCAGGCAGGGATATGTTTTTATCAATATGCCATGTCACTTGAATCAGGTCCTAGAAATAAAAAAGTAATGAGCTTTCAGTAGTTTGATCATTTCAGTTCTTTACATATATTTTACATGATATGGGTCACTGGAAATGCAAAGCCAAGACAAAATATTTATTTATTGGAGTCATTGGAGAATACTGGCTCTACCACTAAAAAATACTGCCTTCTTTATGTGAACTTGTTACTTGGGGAACATATGAAAACTATATGGAGGGTATCCTGCTGGGATTTGACCATCGTGGACTATCGGTAAATTCTTGCACTCTGTACGTTCACTCCCTTTAACCAATGCTGCACTTCTCTTCCACAACAAATCACGTGTTGTTAGTTTCCCATTTGAACTCCTTCTCCCCAGTCACCCGAACATACTCAAGCCTAATAGTTACCTGATATTGGATAAAGGCCTTACCCTCTTTGGCTAGAGGAGGCAACACCTTGACCACACATATAAGGTCTTCATATCCATTTCCACACACCCAAACATACACATTCACATTATTTCACTTACTATCTACTATTATATTCACCCATTGGTAGATGTATTATTGGAAGGTGGAAATCCAGAAAGGAAATGAATACTTTTTTGAGATTTATAGAAAGTCCGAATTCCATGCAATTTATAGGTAACTTATGGGAAGGGAGAACTAGGCAAATTACCTGCCCAGTGCCTGAAAACTGAGAACATTTTAGGTATGACTTCAGGAAGGAAGATTCTCTATTAATAAAATGACTGACTAAGTTTAAGAGTGAAGCACAGTAAGGAGTAGAACTGATAATGCTTTGCTACATGGGTGGAATGAAGGAGAAAATGGGAATAACTTTTTATGGTATCCACAATGAGAGGGAGTAATGGTAAGAGTTCTGGGGCTATGTTTCTGGGATCATTGGTGAAAGTGAATTCAGTATTATGATTTGAGGTGGGCAGGTGATGAACAATTAAATGGATTGGGCCAAACCTGAATATAGAAAAATATGGATTGATCAGTAGGTTCATTTCACATCAATCATTTTCCTGCTGTCTTGTGCTCACCTAGTCATTGGATCTTGATTCATTTTCTGCTACTTCATTATTTTCAGCACCTCAAGTGTGTTGCTTTTCACTAGACACAATTGCTAGCTCTCACCTGAATATAACACTTGTCTGTGTGAGAAATCATCAACTCTTGTATGCCTGTAGGGAAAGATTTGCAGTAGTATCATATCCTAGAAGTATTTCTCCACCTCATTCAACATATGATTTGCATGCACTGGCTATCCTAGACATTCCTAAGTAAAAGCAGAGTAAATCCACTTCTAGAAATTAGATAAATAATATCCATTCATTATATTCTTTAGCCAAATATTTAATATGTTTTTGAAAATCTATGTCTTGACCTAGACATATAGTGCCTGTTTTACGTCCTTTATGCTTGATACCAGTAGTATCAATTTCTGCTGACTTCAAAATCAGTATACTCAAAGCCAAATATTTTGTCTTTCCCCAAATCTACTTCTTGTATTCCCTTATAATCTAGTCATAAATGGAGATTGTACAAGCTGCGTTAGACTCTTTCTCATCCCTTTACTCATGTTCATCCAAACACATCACATTTCCGATGGAGTTCAGGACACACTACCCCAAAATACAGCACCTTGACACTTCAGAAAATAGCAGAAGCAGGAAGGTTAGTCTCACTTTCACCTTGCCCTTCTCCTCTGAAGCAGGTCATAAAACCTAGGAAGGCCACTCTCTGACCTTCTCCTGCCCTTCTTCCCTGAGACAGGCCATAAGATCCTCATTCAAGAGGTGCTCTCTACACCCGGAGAAAAGGAGCTGCAAACATAGAGATGACACAAAAAATATGAACAAGCAGGCCTTGCTAAGTTCCCCTGGTTTATTACCATTAGATCATACCTCTTTGTCCTCCGATCATACTTCCTCACAACTGTTCACTCTTTACCAAACCCAAGCATAAAACTACACAAGTTTAATTGTTTCTTTGGGTCTTTGTTTCCAAAGGCTCTTGTGTCACATAAAACTTAGAAATAGATTCGTATGCTTTTCTCTTGTTAATCTGTCTTTTGGCATAGGGGCCTCATCTATGAACCAACAAATGGGTGAGGAAAAAGAACTTTTTCCCCTACACTTTCAAGCTCTGTTGATTCTACTGCTGAAATCATATTCCCACACATACCCCCTTTCCATCTGGTTGAGTTCAAGTTTTCTTTATCTCCTGCTCTAGTTCAAGTTCTCATTATCTCTTGCTTGTATCGTACCTTGCTTTCAATCTATTGTTCACAGAACTGTCAGATAAATCTTCACAAACAGTGATCTGACTAAGAAACTACTGAATTTAAAAGCCATTTGGCTTACTAGTATTATTTATAGCTTCTTAACATGGTCTACGAAGTCCTTCATATCCTTGGCTCCTGCCTGCTAAGACCACCCCAATGTAGAGTCCATTTCACTAGGTTTGATTCTCTGCTGGCCACCTAAAGACATTTCTAGGATCTGAAGTATCCTAGAAGTATCTGTATCATTGTGGAAAATGCCATAATCTAAATCATTCTCTTTCCTACTACATGGGCCTAAAATGCAAGAAAGCACTGACATTCTTTGCCCCTCTTTCTAGGACAGTGGTAAGAGTTGCACTTCAATTATGCTCTATTTTGGGCTTAGTAGGTCTGCCTCTCCCATAGTTAAGAGCATCAACTATCCATCCCCACATTCTACTGATAGATTTGCAAAAATTCCCAGGTTTTCTTTGAATTTTTCATGCCCTTTCTTCCCAAAGGGACGTATGTCATACAGCTCCTCTGTCAGTCTTGCACACATATGGCAAAAAGTAGGTAGAATTTGGAAAGCTTCAATTAACTAAACACACAGAGATTTTCTTTATACTTTTATAAACCCCTCATATAAATTATCATTCCTAACTTAGCATCTGTTACAAAGAAGGTTACTCTATTTAGCACAAAATACCAGCCTTTCCAATAAAATCTTATCTACTAATGGAGATCTATGTGGGAAATAGCATTTTTAAAAAATAGGAAAGAGAAAAAGCAAAAGAAGAGAGAGGGAGGGAGAGAGGGGCAATTTAATTACAGCAAGTCAAAATTGGGTTAGGTCGGAGAAATAATTTCCCAACATACACAAAGTGCTTAGTAAAAGAGATTTGAAACCTTTCCTCTAACCTCGCAGTTGTCTAGACAGCTACCCATCTAAATTTTCCCAGAGTTCTTTTCAAAAGACTATTAGAATTATGACTATTCTTTTTTCTTTTATATTAAGGTGTTGTTATGGTTCTTCTGTTACAAAGTAATGCATACTCATATGCTGCTTTGTCCCCCACGGATTTGTCACCCCACTTTCTCTGGGTGACAGAGACACAAAGGATTACTCAAAGCCCATCTCTTCTGAGCAGTGAGAAGCCCCAAAGTGGTTAGCTTCCCTGAGAACCTCCAGCAAGGCAACCCTTCCTTGGGAAATTAACACCAAATTGGGGTTCTCTTCCTGCATTTATTTTCCAGATCAGGAAGTTACAGGAAGAGACATAGGTGGGGTTATAGTTTAACAGTATAGGCTGGTAACTTTCAGTAAAACAAGACAGATGACATTCCAGTAGACAATTAAGTGGTCCTATCAACACAAGCTTGATCTTAGCAAACATGCCTTCTTACAGCAACCTCTCAGTATCTTTACATAACAATCAGTAACTAGTCTGTCCTTGAGCCAGCAACCTTGCTGTGCCACAAATGTTTATCTCACACCAGAGACTTACAGCCTGAGAAAAATTTCCAGTCCTTGCAAGGTCATTATTTGAAACTGCAAGGCTTTGGAAAACCAGGCCCTGTGAAGTACATATGCTTTATAGTATATTGCACACTCATACAATATAATTTTAAAAACATAAAAAAGTAGAAGGAAGAAAACATAACACACATAGGTTCATCTTTTAAAGAGAATGACTGTTAACATTTGAAGATATTTCCTTCCAGGCTTATTCACACTGCATCATTTTTATTTTAAAGACCTTTGTTTTTTAAATTAAAATAATTCTCCATTTTGTTTCTTTAGGTAAAACAGTGCAAGTTCATTCAGAATAAGATAAAATTACAGATAAGAAAAACGATGGAACAAGGATATGGGAGCATTTTAGGAGAATGCTGTTGCTTCCTTTTATTTCTATAAGAAGATGTCTTTTTTAGCAGAAGTCTAAGAATTTACAACTTAAATATTCACTTGGAAAGTATTGGAAACATTATAAAAGTCAGGGAGTGATCCACTACTACAGTTAACATATTGACCTCTCAATATTGCCTTATGAGAAAAAAATAAGTTGGGTGAGTTAAATTGTTTCACACAAACTTTTACCCAGAAATTATTCTCTCATGAAAAACACTTGAGGCAAGTTGCCTATAATGCAACATTCAAGCATTAAATTAAAGGTCACGAATATGTTAATGAGAGGCATGCAAAGTTCAGAATCCTTTCATCCCCGCAGACCAAACTGTCTCTTCTTCCAACTCTGCTTATTGTCCCTACCCTTGGCTCTAGAAAGACCTTTTGAATCGCATTAATTCATGTTCCTGTATTGCTTTCCAACTCTATTCAACAGCAGGACAGTTCTAGAAATCATATCCACCATACGCCCAGGAGAACTTACTGATTGATAACATAAGTGTTACGTCCTGGTCTCATTCCCTTTCTTCATCGTTATGCTGCTGTCCAGATAGACTATAACTGAGACATGTCAAATACATACCTGCTACCACTCCCCACTTCTACACCCAGGTATGGCCTCAAGAATTATTCTTAACATAGAACTCAAGCAACCACTGTTTCTCAATGGAATATGACACTTGAAATAAAACTTTGTTATCATCCCTGGAAGCTAATTAACCAAATGGCAGAGAAACATTGTTTCAAAAATAGGCACACTTCTTGTTACTGGCTATAACACGTGACTAAATGTGGCTCGGGCAGCCTTTGAGACAGAAGTCCCTCTTGCCTCCTATAGCTTTCTGTGACTCTTGACACCATTTTCACATAAGATTATCTACTGCTTCTGTGTTCCCCTCTCTTCATTCCTAACCTTCTTTATGTCATTCTTCTACTTCACTCTTCATCCCAGTATGAAACTTATTCATATGTATTCCCTTGGTCCCCCCAAAGGTAAACTGCTTTCCCTCTGCCACTAAATTTCCCTTAATATCAAAAGCCAAACTTTTAAAGTTAGAATATAGGTTTTTCTTCTGCAATAAGGGCCAAAGTAACAGTGGCTTAAAAAATATAAAAAATTATTTCTCACGTAACAGTCTGAATGTGAGGAGTCCAGAGCCGGTGCTGGCTACATGGTGTTCAGGATCCTAGGTTCCTCCTAATTCCCTAATCTGCCATTGTCAATATTGCAGTGCTAGCTCATGTCTTACATGGCTGCTCCAGCTGCTGTCATCATGTTCACATAATTAGCTAGCTGGATGGGGAGACAGGGAAGTGGAGGGCTTGCTTCTTTTCTTAGTGACATAACCCAGAAGTCTCACACATCACTTTCACTCAACTCCCATTGTTAGAACTTAATCACATGCCATATCTGACTAGAAGGGATACTGGGAAATGCAGTTGTTAGCCTGTTGGCCTTATGTTCAGCTAAAATTTGAAAGTTCCATTATTAAGCAAACAAGAGGAGAATGCATAATGTAGACAGCTAGCCAATTCTCCCAAACTACTCTTTCCCAGACTAGTCATATCTATGAACTGTGGTCACATAATTTCCCTAAAATTTTGTCTGTTCTGTTTGGTACATACAACATTGGCCCATATCTACAGTTTCCTCATTCTATAATTCTGCTCTCTAAGCATCTTGATTCCTTTCATCTTGAAGGATTAACTCCAGAACTTCATGCTTATCCATCACAAGAGATAAGATGATAGTGAAAAGGATATGGGTTATGGAGTCAGAGATGTAGGACCTTGGGAAGTCATTAAATCTTTCTAGCTTCTACTGTCATCCTTGCAGAATTATACCAAACATGAGATACATGAGATAACACATGGGAAAGGCTTTGTAAGTTGGAAAACTCTAATACAATGCTTGTGAGTACTCCATTTCTTAGTAGTATTTTACAACTGTACCTGCACAGTATTATCACCCTATAGGTTTCTAATTTGACCTACCCCTCAGTGATTTACTTCTCTGGAGTCCCAGCTTTTAGGTCTTATCTCTCTTTATCATTGGCACAGGCACACCTCAATTGCCATTTGAATTACTTGGTTCTAGAGGAGATAGGGAAACCTATCCACATAGGATTTTATTGGGGTTGAATGTTTAGTTGCCTTTGGATATAGAATGGCATGACATTGTTTATTTCACAGTTAATGCTTCAGACCTTTTATAACCTTCACTTTGGGCCTACCTAATTAAGGCTTGGGTTTGTGGCATTTTTTCTTATCCTTGATAGTATTTAATCTTCACATTCCTTTCCTGGGTAATTTTGTATATTTTTCAGCTATTTAGCATAACTAATTTTGGCCAAATACAGATTCTGTCAAATTATAGCAATTCTACTGGTAACTATAGCGACATGTGTTCCCTGTTCCCAATCAGAAAGGAGAAACTTTAGTTCACATGAAAGAGTTTACTTTATTTGCTTCAAAACACCAAATATTCCTATCTTTGCTAGGGCCTGATATGAAATTGAGAATCTGATATAGAAAAGGTCATAATATAAAATATACAGGGTCTCATATTTTCAGGAAATTGAATGATGTATGACATTAATCATGCTCTAATAAACAGCTTATTATGAATTTAAAGTATGCTATTTTATAATTTTGCAGGCTTTGTTAAAAATAGAGGTTAGAACAATAGGTTTCAAGTATGCTCTAAAGGCTCGTTGGCATTATACAGAATAAAGTTAATGATTTAAAATACTTGAAATATTTATGCTTTCAGTAAATGAGAAATATAAGGAAGAGAGAAGTAGCATCCACTGAAGGCCTACTCTTCACCATGTTTTTTATTACTTCCTTCATGTGAATTTTTTCTTTTATTTTTGGTGGCTGGCCAGTAATGGGATCCGAACCCGTGAGTGACCTCAGTGTTATGTCCGCTCTCTAATCAACTGAGCTAACCAACCAGCCCTTACATGAATTTCATTAAACTTCAACAGCAATCCTGAGAGGCAGATATTATTAAATTTTCCTTTTCCTAATGAGAAAAAGATTCAGAGAGATTAAGCATATTGCTTAAGTCACAGACCTAGTAGGCTCAGGACAAATCCCAGTTCACCTGCTCCAAAATCGTTATTCATTCGTCTAGATCATGCTACTTTCCGGAAACACGTGAAGATAAAATACATGTATGTTTTGAAATAAATATTATTATTTTTAAACGTTAGGACATTGGTTTGTAACTCGCAATTTCTAGCTTTTGCAGCAAAAGAATGAAGTTTGAATATTGTCAAACCATGTGGTACAGGCTATTCTCTTCAAAATTTACTGCTGATTAAGCTTGAAGTATAGAAGTTGCCAGATACAATTAAGGAGTGACACATTTTAGAGTAAATATTAGAAATACAGTTTTTGTTAAGTGTATCAATTAGATTATAGGTTAATATTCCCCCCCAAAAGTGGTTGATATCTGTGCCACTGAATTACCTAAATCTAGTCCTGACGTTAGCTACAGAACATGTGAAACATGACATGCACACTGCAGAATTTTAGTTACATTTTAGTAGGAATGTAGTTGAGTAAGTTGGTCTTACTTTAACTCATGTCTGAAAAAACTGTTTGAAAAGTAAAAAAAAAAAAAAGTAAGCGGAATGATTACACATTTTTATTTTTATTCAAACATATATTCACCAAAGGAAAATATTTTGACTAATCATGCAATAATGCAAATTGCACTTAACTTGGTCTAAGTCCTAAAATTTGAGTTATAATTTTTAAATCTGACTAACCCAATATTTATTTTATAGATGAAACTTAAAACTCTAACCCTTAAAAGTTCAAAAGAAGAATAAGTTTAGGTTTAGAAGACGGTGTGAACTCAGAACAATCAGAGATCAATTTCAAGGCCACGCGATCCCTAAGGTCTTTTCTAACTTTCTCATTTTAGTCCTAGGATAAATGCCAGCCTCTCCCTCTTCTGAGCATACACAGCATGTAACCTTTACATGTTAAGGCTCTGATCACTTTAATTTTACATATTCTATAATATTTGAAGAACCAAAAAAAGTGAAAAATTCCCCTTTTCCAAACTTGCAAAGCCAGAATCAAGAACTTCATGGCTCATTTAGCTGTGGTGAGGTATACTACTGGCTAAACTGAGAACCGACTGCTAAGTCACAGCTCTACTCTGGAAAAATCACAGCTTAGGTTCACAGTGACTATTGGTTAGATTAAATGAGTGAATGACCTAATACAGAAAAGCATCAAAACTGCTACCAGTTTTTAGAGTCCAAAACAACATTCACGCTCACTACGGTAATTCAGTGAAACTATGCCATTAACAAACTCTAATGTGACTTCCAGTTCAAAAACAAAAGAATAATGTGTAATTTGGATGCAATACTGACCTAGACCATGTCAAATTATTTTTAACAGGGTTTTTCTTCCCACCTATGCCATAAGAATAGGTTTAAAAGTTTTCAAAAGCAATTAATTGCACAGGTGTCTAGTTACAGTATGACCTCTGCCCAAGTTAACAAATTCAGAAAGAACAAAGCTCTTCTCCCATAAGGAGGAAGTTTCACAGAGAGATGGGAGATATCTACATGGAAAAGTCTCCAAGGATGACTTCCAATAGGCAAAGTTTACTTATAACATTATTACATTAGAAGCAGCAACATTAAGTGGCCTTGCATATGCAAGAAATTCCTTCTCTATTCTAGTGTTAAGACGCTTTCATATTAACTTCAAGCACTTTCCTCCATGTTACTACTAAGAGAGAAAGGAACAGTCTTTTAAGGTAATGAAATCCTTATGAGGATAAACATCCAACACAAAGGTTTAAATCCCTCTAAATATCCAACAGATCCCACCCACGGTATGTGAAATCGGAGTCTGAGATTACTTTATATGTGGTACTGCTTTCACCTTCCCTGAAATCTTAACCTCTTGAAATGAGTTCTTCACTTTTCCCTCAGGTCAGGTGTGAGGAATTGCATGCAGTAGAAACTTACATTAACTATTTTCTTTGTTGTTTGCCTCATTAGTCAGTCCATTATCATTATATACTCCATTTTGAGATAAGGACATAGGCACAGGGCATTTACCTAGTGCTTCACCTAAGCTGTGGTGAAGCCAGGCTTTCTTCCCAGTAGTACCAATACATTTTGGCTCTGTAAGTGATAGAGAACAGATGTATATCAGGACACGAGACAAAGCCATGTGATATTACCATCTACAGAAAGGGGGTGGAATGAGCCAAAATGAACGAGTGAACTCACTCCGAAGCCTTTAATGAAAGCTTTACTCTCCTTCCTTGTGGGAAGCAAACTGGTCTGACAAGGTTTGCTCTAGCATTCAGTATAGTTTTTGACATTAAACCAGAAAGACATGATGACATTTCTAAGTTCACCAACACTCAAATTTCACAGGTAAACTGTAAGAATGACAAAGAAAGGAGAGAGAGTGTAAAAAGCATAACTGTACACACAGTTTCTGATAAATGTCAGCTTACTGTCCCTTGTTATGCTCTAACCAGAGTGCCTTTGATTGGTGTGAGAAAAGTGAGGGATGGGAGTGGGGGAAAGGGTTCCAAAAAGTCTCATTGAATTTTGAAGGGAATATTTTGAAACCACAAAAATAAAACTATGTGTTATAAGTTCATGAGAACAAAACCTTATTTAAAATGAAATGTACTCAAAAGTGACGATAATAAGAACTTAAGAAAAACTACTGATATCCTTTTCAGGATATCAGATTAGCGGATTTCAGTCAAGTTGTGCTCTCTTATAATTCCCTCTTTTCATTTTTATTAGCTCTTGTTTATCATCAGAAGATGGGGTTATGACGGTGATAATGATCAGATATAGAAGTGAGCTATCTTACCACAATAATTATACTTTATTGATTTAAGTTAGATGTGTATATTCTGAAAAAATGTTTAATGGTATTAACATTTCAATAGCTAGTCTCATATCTCATTAGGATGCATTTCACACCACTCTTAGCAATTACTTTATTTTTGATAGACACCATATGCTTAAAGGGAAAATTTTCCAAACGTCTTTATTTTTGCCTGGGCAAATAAGGCTAGCAATTGTATATTGCCAGATAGCCACCCAGGTTCCTCACCTTTAATTGTAATGGTGAAATTTTTCTATCCCAGGTTGAACACTTGTTATGCAGGAAAAAATTTTGATTTTCCCAAGTTGCACATATCGATAGTAAGACATTCATAATTTAAAGATAACTATACATCTATAAATGCAGCAACAGTTGATTTATATTTGTGTGCAGGTCCGTACAAACACAACCTACTGATCTTTGACATAGGAGCAGAGAGAATTCAATAAAGAAAGGAGAGTCTTCAACAAATGGTGCTAGAACAACTGGATATTCACATGCCAAAAATAAATAAATAAATAAATCTAGATACAGATCTTAAACCCTTCACAAAAATTAACTCAAAGTGAATCATATCCCTAAATTTAAAACTCAAAATTTTAAAATTCCTAGAAGATACCATGGAACAAAATCTAGGTGACCTTGGATTTGGTAATGACTTTTTAGATACAACACCAAAAGCACAATCTTGAAGGAATATATTGATAAGTTGGAGTACATTAAAATTAAAATCTTCTGCCCTGGAAATATACTGTTAAGAGAATAAAAACACAAGCCACAGACTGAGAGAAAATCTGAAAAATGCATATCTGATAAAGGACTGACATCCAAAATATACAAAGAATACTTTGAACTCAACAATAAGGAAACAAACAACCCAATAAAGAAATGGGCAAAAATACGAACAGACACCTCACCAGAGAAGATGTACAGATGGCAAACAAGCATGTGAAAACAGCTTCAACATCATATGTCTTCAGGAAATTTGCAAATTCAAACAACTACAATATACCACTGTACAGTCATGAATTGCTTAACAACAGGGATACGTTCTGAGAAATGCATTGTTAGGTGATGATTTTGTCATCGTGAGAACGTCACAGAGTGTACCTACACAAACCTAGATGGTATAGTTTACTGCACACACCTAGGCTACGTGGTATAGCCATCATAATCTTATGAGACCAATGCTATATATGAGGTCCATTGTTGACTGAAACATTATGTGGCACATGACTGTACACCCATTAGAATGTCTAAAATCCAAAACACTGAAAACACTAAATTCTGGGGAAAATGTGGATCAACAGGAATGTTCATTTACTGCTGGTAGGAATGCAAAATGGTACAGCTGCTTTGGAAAATAGTTTGGCAGCTTCTTACAAAACTAACCATATTCTTACCATACAGGTTCAGCAACTGCACTCTTTGGTATTTACCCAGATGAGTCGAAAAATTAGGTCTATACCAAATCTTGCACATAATGTTTATAGCAGTTTTATTTACAATTGCCACAACTTGAAGCAATCAAAATCTCCCTCAATAGGTGAATGGATAAAAAAACTGTGGTTCATCTAACCAATGGAATATCATTCAGCAATAAAAATAAATGAGCTATCAAGCCATGAAAAGACATAAAGGGATCTTCAATGCATGTTGTTAAGTGAAAGAAGCCAATCTAAAAAGCTTCAATTCTATATGATTCCAAATATATGACATTCTGGAAAAGGCAAAGCTACAGAAAGAGCAAAAAGATCAGTGTCTTCCAGGGCTTCAAGTGGGAAGAAGGCATGAGTAGGTGGAGAGTAGGGTATTTTTATTATTATTATTATTATTATTAGCATATTCACTATTACAAATCATTATTTTTCTTTATGCCCTTTACCCGACCTGTCCCTCTCCACACCCCCTATTTCCTTCCCACCATCTCCAGTAACCTTAGGTTTGTTCTCTCCTTCTGAAAGTTCAATGTATTGTTGTGATGCTTTCTTCCTTTCTCCTCCTTCTTCTTCTTCTTCTTCTTCTTCTTCTTCTTCTTCTTCTTCTTCTTCTTCTTCTTCTTCTTCTTCTTCTTCTTCTTCTTCTTCTTCTTCTTCTTCTTCTTCTTCTTCTTCTTCTTCTTCTTCTTCTTCTTCTTCTTCTTCTTCTTCTTCTTCTTCTTCTTCTTCTTCTTCTTCTTCTTCTTCTTCTTCTTCTTCTTCTTCCTCTCTCTCTCTCTCCCCCCCCCTCTCTCCTTTTCTTAGCACCCAGTTATAATTTAGAATTTGTGGTATTTCTCTTTCCTAGTTTGGCTTATTTCACTTATAATTTCCTCCAGACTCATCCATGTTGCTGCAAATGGCAGAATTTCATTTTTTTTTATGGCTGAGTAGTATTCCATTGTGTATATATGTAACATTTTCTTTATCCAGTCTTCCACCAATGGACACTTAGGTTAATTCCGTATTTTGGCTATTGTAAATAGAGCTGCAATGAACATGGGAGTGCAAGTATCCCTTTGATATGATGATTTCCATTCCTTTGGATATATACCCAGTAGTAGGATTGCTGGTCATATGGTAGTTCTATCTGTAGTTGTTTGAGAAACTTCCATATTGTTTTCCATAATGGCTGCATTAATTTACAGTCCCACGAACAGTGTAGAAGAGTTCCCCTTTCCCCACATCCTTGCCAGCATTTGTTATTCTTGGGCTTTTTAATAATGACCAGTCTAACTAAGGAGAGTATTTCGAAGACAGTGAAACTGCTCTGTATGCTCCTGTAATGGTGGATACACGCCATTATGCATTTGCCAAAGCCTATAGACTGTACAACACAGAGAGTGAACGTTAATGCAATCTATGGACTTTAGTCAATAATATTAATGTATCAATATTGGCTTATCAATTGAAAAAAAATGTGCCAAACCAATGCAAGGTGTTAATAAAAGGGAAACTGTGATGATGATGGTGATGAGGGGAATACATAGAAACTCTCTGCAATTTCCACTCAATTTTTCTGTAAACCCAAAACTGCTCTAAAAAGTAATGTCTATTAATAAAAATAGTGTTCAGGAATGTAGTGGCTGAACTTAGAGTTTCTTGTGCTCAAAGCCTAGTTTTGCAAAAGGTAAGTATAGAAAGTGGATATACGCTGATCACACCTGCATAGTAACACATATTTTAAGTAAGAAAATAGCACTGTGAAAATTGATTAAAAATAGGAAATCTATTAAGTAATTTGTTTCACTGAAAATATTTCTCTGATATTTATAGTACAACTGCATAACCCTGTTTATCTGAAATTACATAATCATCTTATGCATTTGTTGTATGGTAAATGAGGGGGAAAGTGATATAAACTATGTATCCCTGTCTAAATCATAGAATGAAATGATTTTTTTTCTAGATTCATTTTCCCTTAAGTGTTTGCTCATATCTGTCCAAGGGTACTCTGCCAAAGTTTAACCAACTACAGGTTCTTGGTATTCCCTCGTGAATGACACCAACATATAAGATTTCTCTTATTTGAGTCAATTAAGATATACTCATATGTACAACTTAATTAATCCCATTAAATACCCACTGCCTTTAGCTTTAGGGACCACTGGCCCCATATACACCTTTCTCAGGAATTGTGTCTCACAATCTATTCAAGACATTCCTAATTTATATTCCTACCTTCTTCAACCTTTTCCTATCCATTTTAATAATTATTAATATTTTGATTTACTTAAATCTGCCAATTTCTATACAAATCCATAAGTGAATGAAAGTAGATGGCTGATATTTGTTGACTTCTTTAAAAAAAAGCAAAACATGTAGAATGGTTATTTTCAAACTAAACCTGATACAGTACACATGGTACACACACACACATGTGTGTGCACACATATGTGTGCTTACGTGAAGGCAACATTCTGAACTTTGAAGAATATTTTTGTAAAGAAAGCAGGCTTGTTCCAAATGTTTATAGACTCCAAGTTAAGAATACAATTAGAAGCAATGTAAATTTTCCTAAATATTTTACAGTTGTTAATCAACAAACTATTACATAAAGTATGTTCTATCTTCTTACATTGACAGATATACCTTCATAAAAACAAAATTGGAAAAAAAATGTATGTACAAAGTTATGGCTTTTATATAACTGAAAGCTGGCAAACTATCAAAGATTGCTGAATGTTATTATTGGACGTATCTGGTTGTTCTGTTTATGAGCCAGCAATTTTTGAATGAGTAATAAAATAAAAACATCTGTAGTTCAAAAATCACCATATATTTATTCTATAAATGCTAGTTTTATTACCTTCGTTTTGGGGAAGTAAGCAATTATATTGTTACAACTAAGATTTTTACATAATATGTGTTCTAGTGACAACAATAATTTAAAGCAAAGGTCAGCAAACTTTTAATGCAAAAGACCAGATAGTACATATTTTCAGCATTGCAGGCCATCCAATCTCCATCACAACTACTCAGTTCTGCTCTTATAGTGGGAAAGCAGCCATTGACAATACATAAATGAATTGCCTTTGCCATAGTCCAATAAAACCTTATTTATGGACACTGAAATTCAAATGTTACATAAATTCACATCACAAAATACTATTCTTCTTATGATTTTTTCAACCTTTAAAAATGTGAAAAAAGTGCTTAGCTTATAAGCCATTGAAAAATAGCAACAAACTGGATTTAGCCTGCAGGCTGTGGTTCACTGACCCCTTCTCTGAAGAATTAAAAAATTTTAAAAAGTGCTTTTATTCAGAGAGAATGAAGTTTAAATATAATTTATTAAGAAATACAATTTATAGTAGATGTAAAATTTTTAAAATTAAAATAGTTATTTACATACATTTTCTAAAAATATTTCCTGTAAATAACTCAAAATAATGAATTAGAAGAAAAAGACAGAGTACAAATTATAACTTGTGAATACCAAAAGTTTAAACCAAATTTTAAGTTTAAGCTAAAATTTCATGTACTCAATCATAAGGGGCTCTGGCCATTAGGAAGAAGAAAAAGAAGGATGAGGAGGAAGGGGAAGAGAGAAAGAGGAGGAGGAAGAAAAGAAGGAAGAGGGGGGAAGAGGAAAAAGGGAAAAAATGGAAGGAAGGAAGGAAGGAAGGAAGGAAGGAAGGAAGGAAGGAAGGAAGGAAGGAAGGAAATGTTACTGACAGACTAGGCTCGGCTTGCCCTCTCGCAACTAAACAAATGACTTGAAAGTCCAAAAGTTGCTGCAAGGACTGGAAGATTTATTCAGATTACTGGTACTCAACTAAATGTCTAACCAAGCAAACAAAGAGAAAAGAGGAGCAGTGGGGTCCAGTTTAGCCTAGTCCCAATTGGGAGGGGTCAAACTATTCCACTGACACAGTAATTGATAAAAGCAGCTGTCCCCACTGTTGTGGGTACAAAGAAGACAAGCATTAACTAGATTTAAATCAGAGAAACAAAGCATAGCCAGGAGCTCTCCAAGGTGCACCTACATAGTAGTGGATACAATCCAACCAAACAGCATAAGAGGGCTCAGAAAATCAGAGAAAGTTAAAGAGGATTTTAGCAGCTTCTGGACTTCAGCCACTCTGCAGTGTGGGAATGAATCCCCGCCACTGTCATGAATTCATGAATCCCCTGTCAGGGGGAACCTGCTCAAGCAAGATCTTCACGGTGTAGAACTGGCCTTCCCACCTCTGCTACTTACCCGTCAGAGCAAGCCGCTGCCGGCCAGAGGGAGCAGCTTCTCACAGGCTGAGAGGAGTTTAAGCTGTAGTTGCCCAGCAGTCACTTTAAAGAGGAAGAAAAGGCAGGGAGGGGGAAAGGAGAGTAAAAGAGAATAAAACATTGCCTTGTCAGAATTTAGGATGGGGACTCCATGAAAGACTTACCAGCAGCAGAGACATGGGAGCAATATAGTCCCAGTGGCCACTTGCCTCTTGCAGCTACAGTCTTCTCTGGTGCATAAAACTTTCCAATTTTAGCCAGTGACTGAATTAGGCTCTTGGATTCCAAAGTCATAGAAATGAACAATGTACCCAGCAGTAAAGCAAGCAACACTTTATTAAAAGAGGAGATAGACTTATGAATAAGTGGGTAGCGACAGTAAAGCTAGCCCTCCAAGGGGAGCTGTTCAGGGTCTTTTATAGGGAAAGGAGTTGAGGGGTACAGGCCGGTGTCACTGGAGGTGGTCCATTCTGTTCTTCCTAGTTGCATTATAGGTGCATGCTCAGTAGGTCCAAGATGGTGGTGGTGTTCATCATTGTCACCCCAGGAGGGTTATTGTAGAGGTCAACTTGAAGCTTTCTGCACAGGTGGGAATTCCTAAAGGGGTCTTAAGTTTAATCTACAACAATTTTTACAATTATGGTAAACAAGCCTTAGAGAGGGGTTTTGCAACTAAGTAAATATCTGGTTCCTCTCTTTTCTCAATCTATTTTGTTAGGACTGGCCCTAATCATTTGCCCTGAGGGGTCTAATGATGGAGGAGTGGAAAAGTAACAAAGTGTGCGCTGCAGGGAAAATGGGGTCAGTTTGGTTCACAGGCCTAGCCTTACTCTGTTTCAGAAAGAAGGAAGGAATAACCACCCCAAAGTAGGCAGGAGTACTTGGAAACATGCTGTCAAGTCTAGAATGTGAATGCTGTCTACCACAGCAGTTCAATACAATCTTCAGTTTGAACAGGGGGTGATTTGGCGCCTTGAGATGTACTTTCATAAGACAAGTTTTTAGAGGTTAATACTTAAATTCTCCTTCTACTTCATGGGATATGCCAACAAGGTTGGGTTACCCTGATGTCTGATCACCCACTTGAGCTGTCCAACACTATCATGCTTCATAGAAACTTTCCTTGGTTCAGACAGAAAGAGTGTGTGCTCATTCAGCTGGCAGGGCCTTGACATAGGGATCAACCCACACATATACCCAGATTTGGATAGAAATAGAGGAAATTGTTGTAAACAATTTGTCATATAAATCTTAATGGTCATTCTTCATTAAGTGTCATTTCAAAACTGATTTTGCTTGTTTCTATTACCAATTGTGAAATCTCAAATTCTGAAACTGCCATAAAACTCAGCATAGACTTAACAGAATACATTTAGGCTTTGTATTTGTATATCTATGCACTATTCAGAAATGGCAGCACATCAAATCCTTAACTATGCATTTAATAGGCTAAATTATATATCAGACCTGTACAAAGAATTTCAAGGCACGTAATATAAATGCTGAACTAAAATAAGCATAACATATATATGAGATTGCACATGACCAGTTTGATTTTACAAAGGACTGAGTGGCACAGCCTCCCCTACAGTCACTCTCCAAATCTGGAAAAAAACAAACAGTGCTTCTGCTGTGCACAGATTTGAATTGTCCCCATTTATAACCTTATGGTCTCTAAATCCAGTAGCTTTAAATAGCAAATCAATCATGAAGTGCAATGAGAGGTCATGGGGAAGGTTAGAGGAATTTAGTTTTGTGATTGTATAAAAAACAGAACATATTGCTTCTCTCAAGAGCAGCCCATGATAAAAAGCCAAATTCAAGTGTCCCACAAACTTCGGGATTAGAGTCTGATCAGATATTATGTCCTGGATAAAGGAGTATAGTGAAGCCTACGAGTTATACAATTTACAAAAGTGGAAAATGTTCATAAAATATAAAGATATAACTGAAACTATAAAGCTTCCATTATAGAATACTTTGCAAAGACAGCCATAAAAAGAGTAATAACATTTATGTAAAAAGCCTGATATTTTGGACTATTATTATGGGATCTTGCAGCATTTGCAGAAAGGTTTCCAAGTGTGAGTCAAACTAAAATTAACCAAGATAGACGAGGGATAAACTAATTTCATTTATAAAAGTAATAAATACAACAGAAGGGAATAAATCCTCATGAATAATTGCCACCAGAATATTGCATCAAGCCCCTCTTAAATTTGATTATTATTTTGCATATATACCAGCACTTTTATTTCCTGAACAATCATTGGGATATCATTCATTGACTGAAAAGCACTAACTAAAAATAATATTTCTTAGCAAGCAGAACTGAATTCCCATAGTTTTATCACCATTTATGTAAATTTTACCCTGTTTCTTAATTCAAGCAGAGTAACCGAAAATATGATTCAATATATATTAACCAGCCAAACAAAAGGTTTAATTTTAGATTATGGAAAGTACTACAGCAGGAGCTATGAGGTATAAAAAAGCTTTTATATAAAGAGCTTTTATCTTTTATAGAGCTTAAAGGCATACTGCTATTGAGTTTGTCACACTTTTTTTAATCAATTATTTAATTGGTTTAGAGATGATGATAATTCAACTAATAAAATGTGTTTTCTTGGTGTCTGGAATAAGGGTCTCATCTGTTACATTAGTACAGAATAATGACAAAACAGCAGACAAATGCAGAAGGTTAAGATGCATTTAAACGAGTTTGGGCCCAGTGAGTCCCATGCTCTGTTTCTCTGTAGCAGTTCATTCCGTTGTAAACTTAATTAGAAACCTTTTCTTTTTAATGTTGAGGAAAAGCATTTTGATATTCCTAACTCTCAATGTAGGATTTTCAAATCTTATTAAATAGCTGATTTACAGTTACACTAAATCGACATTTTATTTTTAATACACCTTGCAGGATGATGCTATAAAAGCTTTTAAGGGAGCCAATGAATCATTTGGAGTGGACTATATGCTGTTTCAATCAGTCTGTATTAAGCCATGATTGTCATAAGTACCAAATGAATTAATACAGTAAAGTTTGGGTGCTAGATTAGGTGAAAGAATAGTTGGCAGATACATATTTATGATTAACCTACATAGAGAAATAGACTTTTATTTTTTTACTGAAAAGATGGGATTTTCATTGTGCAAATGATGATTATGTTGCATTTACGTAATGATGTGTAGTCGCTGAAAGTTGTTCGGCATTCTAAAAGCCAAAGTATGAATGGGATTACAATCTACCTAAAATTTACTGCATTCAGTAAAGGGCTAAAGCACTCAAGCTTTGAAATCATCTACTGCAAAGACTATTTATTCCCTGTATAAAATCTTACTGTATATTGTGTCCTCAAAGATATAAGGGCTGCAACTGAGCAGACTGCTAAACATCTCAAATATTAATTTATTGGCTTCTAAAGCTGTGCTTGCAGAGCATACAGAGTAGCAGATTAGGGGGTTGGTAAGAAAGAATAAGTGAGATTTGACAATTCTATTTGAATCTTCTGTGGTTTGGAATTGGAATATTTTAAGGCTACACCAGCTGAAAAAAGATATTTTGAACAAATAGCTTCATAAAGCAGGTTTGGTTTTAAAAGCTGGAGGGATTTCAGAAATTCATTTTATTCTTTAGAAATAATTAGACGTGGGAAGCAGTTTATTGAAAATACCAGAAAACACAAATAGCACAAACTCCCCAGAGGCGAGTATCTTGCTATTGTCTCACCCTGGTGTCAGTAACAACCTATCTAGCACAGGTGTTTCTGCCTTCAAAAGGCACATTTATCCCCTAGCCTCGACATTTCATTATTTATTTCTAATAATCTGGGTGGCAACAAAATTAGGTTTTGTACATTTTACCATGGCTTTTCGGAATGAGTAATGAACCATGCCTTGGAACAATTTGCATTTGGGCAACATATACTTTGTGGTGAATTGACATCTAGGAATGACTGGCATAGGGGGTTAGATGAAGAAAATGATATGAAGAAGAGAGGGAGAGGCAGGAATTAGCTCTCTGCACAGCGTTGGTAATAGAAAGAGCCTATCTGAGTAATAAACAGCAAACGGTCTATTTTCAAATATTACAATTTCAAAAGGAAAGAAAGAAAAATGCTCTATTTTAACGGCTCATCCCAAACCCTGGGGTGAAAAAATTGAGGAAAACAAATAATCAGACAACAGAGAGTATCACTAAACTCTGAGATTTATTAGTTCACATTCACAAATTTCTGCTTTGATCTCACTTTCGCATTTTTAGGTTAGTCATCCCCCTTTCTTTAATTTACCCTTACAGTGTATCTCCCAATATTTAGATATATTTGAAGGAAATTTTTTCCTGTTGTGGATTCCTTAGAATTCTGAAATAGTACCTTTCCCAACAGAGACCTCCCATCTCCAGCAGATCACCATTTAAAAACACATTGATTTAGAATCCAAGAAAGAGAGGTAACATTCTCCAGACCCAGTCACATATTGCAAGCAGTAAAGAGGCAATGCTGAGTGTTAAAAAAAGAATGGCATCTCACCTCTCTGTCAACATGTAATTTACATATGAAAACTGAGTTCATTCCTCTTCCGATGGTGAGGAGTATTTTGTTGGGTCTTTTGCAGGTTTGCTTTTGCCATTGGTATTTTCTCAGATTTCTGCCCAGCTATTCTTTCTCTCTATGACCTTTGTGTTGGTGCAATTTGGACTGATTTTCCAACTAGCTCAGTTACCTCATGACCAGTCCCCGGAGCCACACAGTCCCTTCACTTTTCTGCTTTGTAGTGCCAAAACCTTCATGCCTCGCTGAAAACTGCATAACATTAAACACATGCTGCAGATATATGTTCAAATTAGAGATGTAACAAACTATCCATTGAGAATCCACTAAATCACTGAAGCAACAAACCTGCAAATCCAAAGTTAGCAACAGTAAATTACAATCTACAATATACTTCTCCCTCTGATGATAAAAGTAAAGCATATTTTATTTTAAAATGCTGACAATAACTCCTGAGCAATCAATACATTTCTTAGAGAAGGAAAATTGCACAGACCCAACTGCTACTGTACATACATTGAAAAGGACAGATGAACTATAGATGTGAGCCCTTCAGCAAAGCACAGGTATGAAAAGAACCTGGCACTTGGATTGGATTCAGCAGTCAGCCCTTGAACTCTTTGCATTGCATGCACTGAGCTTCCTGCATTTGACAGCATTTTGTCTTGCAAGCTTGAGGGATGTCTAAAAATCAAATGCCAGGACACTACTGACAAATGTGTGGCTTTTCCGCACCTCCTCTTTGGAGGATGTGCCCTGAGTTTACGTAATAAAAACAGAGCAGCAGCAAGGTGAAACAATATGGAATATAGTATTCCCAGGGAATATGTATTTCTAAAGTGGCAAATCTCTTGCAGATGGAAAGATTTTACTTCTGCAATAAAAATAAAATAAGTAATTAAAAAAATAAAGAAGAAAGAATGAACCTCTCCTAAATGGAATCTGATTCTATAAAAACATTTGCTGGTGTCTTAAGGCTCTATTATGCATGATGTGGGGGCGGAGGGACCTGCAGGGTTGTGTCTTAGCAGATAGCATAAATATAGAAATTAAAACTTATTGGCGGAGAAGAGGAGACACATAGAAATAGAGCTGGGCAATAAAAATATAAGAGTGCCTCTTATTTATAGAACACACAAATCCAGAATGTCTGAATTTGTGATCACTGCCTAGTTACATTTCAATAAGGAGGAGTTATTAGCAATTTCCTTAGTAGAAACTTCAGCAACTTTAAGTATCAAATGGCTTATTTTCAAAACTCAGCTTATTTTGTTATTGTGTTGTCACTACATCTGCCTATGTTTGCAAATGCTTTCAGATTTGGAAAATTTACTTTCCAACTTGAAGTGCCTTTGATGATTCCAAACTAGATACTTCCGTTTATAACATTTGATGGATTGCTTTCTATATGTATGCCCTTCAAGAAAGTTTGGCAATTTTTAGTCTTATGGTTGATGGGAATATGTGTTAGGGGCATATAAAACATCTAGAGTCTGTATGGTGCTTCAAATCAGGGAGTTTGCCTAGGCAAGCATAAAAAATAGTTTTAATAATTCTTCTATGCAAAAAAGAAATGTATGAACCTGAAAACCTCAAAAAAGAAAAGTTGCGTCTTTAAATTGCTGCTATGAACTAACCCAAACTGATACAATTCTTTCACCTAGTTCATACATAGTAAGGGTGCATATGTGCCAGGCATTGGACTAGCAATACGTCTTATTTTTAAAAATGAGTAAGATATAATCTTTGGTCTCTATATGGTTCTGCCACTTACACATTTATCAACAAAATATTATGGAAGTGATTCATATTTTCAGCCTACATAGCCTCTGTTCATTTAGTTGTTCAGTCATTCATCCATTCAATGTTTATTGAGTTATTCTTTTTATCCCTTTAAAACTATGTAACGAAAGTCATTTTCTCTGCTCTCAAGATGTTCATGAGCTTGTGAAGAGGCAGACCATTTAGACAAATAACTATAAGAAGGGTTAGTTAGAGTGCTGTAACAGAAGATAGAACATGAGAGTTCATGGAGATATGTTGGGAATTGCAAATAGTCTGCTGTGCCTAGAGTTCCGAGAGCCTGGAGTGGAAAGCAGTGGTTAGACAAGAGGCTGATGCAGTTAGTGCCAGACTGTATTGAGGCTTAAATGGCAGAGTAAGGAATTTGGAAGTTATCTTACGTGCAGTGGCAAGGTTTTGAAAACTGTTATATAAAGGAATCACGTAATCCAACACGGATTTGTAAATGTAAATCTTGAAATTAGGTGCAGGGAAGGGGGAGATAAAAGATTAGAAACAAATTAGAACAGCATAGGAAGTTCTTAACATAATTCAGACAAATATGATTCAGAGTGGAACCAAGGCAGTGGCAGCAGGAATGGAGAAGTGAGTTCAGATTTGGGGCATATTTCATTTCAGAGATCAAACTGGCAGGATTTGAAAACGTGTGGCTATGCCACTTTGTTGCAGAGGGTTGTTAGGAAGAGGAAGGCACTGAAAGGGACCATGGGATACTATTCAATGAGAAGGGAACACTAGAGGAAAAAAGCATGCATAGGGGGCAGAAGATAAAGGATTTGTTTTTACAGATGTTGACTTTAATGTGTCCATGTGAGAATCGGGTAGCAATGTCAAACAAGCAGTTAGAAATAAAAGTCTATCACTTGAGAAAGAGATGAAGTAAAAAAACCTCTGGCAATAAGGGTACCCATAAATCTATTCTTCACTGTAGAATGTAGGTCTTTGGTGTATTTTTTTTTTTTTTTTTTGAGAAGCTTTTTTCAAGTTTCGTCAGTTTCATTCTAGTATTCCTGAATTCAGTAAATTAAAATTGGGGGGGGGGGATTATGTCTGCACTTGAGACGTTACCTCCTATCAGTCTTCATTTTTTTGGAAACAATCTTCCCAACTCCTTTTTATGTTTCTTCTCTTCCTTTGCTTCTTGGTTTTAGCTCACTGATCAGAATTGTCTGATGTTGTGACCATAATTTCTAATCAAAGGGAGGGTTTCTGTTTTCAATCTCATTCATTCCTCTACTAATGAAGTACGTGGCTTTTTTCTTTTTGTTTTCTTTTTTCTTTCTTTCATTCTTTTTTCTTTCTTGCTTGCTTTCTTTTGGTTTTCTTTTTTTTTTTTTTGTTTCCTCAACAACACATTGGCAGATGTCTTTAGGGAACAGTTCTGTGTGTGACTCTCAAATCCTTTCTTGGGTTTGAGTACAGTTTAAATAATATTTCCCTGAGGACAGTCTCTTGCAGTAAGACACATTGCTACTTTGCACAGTCGTATGACCTTGCTAGATCTTTTTACATCCCTTGACCCTTTAACTGCTTAGAAGAGTTTAGGGACATCTGCCAGTTGGAAGACTATGCCTCACCTCAGGATCATTTGTAAAATGTTAACTTCTCGGATCCCTGGGGAATCTCACTGTTTGTAATTCTCTATTTTAGAAATGCCTATTGGTTTCCTAAATTGAAGACAATTCTATTGTTCTTTGGTGAAGTTTGCTTTTTTGTTTTGTTTATTGTTTGTTTCACTTTTTTTTTCTTTGAAGATGTGCAACCTTGTCAAAGTTTTTTTTAAGAATTTAAATAGATGATATCTACTGGACTTCATTTGTCTGCATGTATATTTTCCTGTCAAAGAACCATAATAGATCAATCAGGCTTAATTTCTCCTTGTGCAAAGCTTGTTGCCTTTTCATCAATACATTACTTCCTTAAGTACTTGAGAATAGAAATAAAGCACATTATTTGTCAATGACTCAAGATAATTATGATGATGATGAAAGAATGCCCAAATTTTCCAATAGTGACTTATTTGTCTGAATGAAATTAGTAAATATAGTTACTAGAATGTACTAAGTTAATTCTTATGATATGACCATGTACAATAATACCACGATATTGAAATGTCTGTTTTGTTTTCTGATGAGTAATGTGGATAAATGTGGTGTTTTCTCCGATGTGGGAGATGAGGTAAAGGAATAAAACTGGAGCTCTAGAGCCCAAATACACACACACACACACACACACACACAAAGAAATCCCTGAAAAATAAATAAACGGACTGATTAAAAAGTTGGTGCTTTTGGATTTGACATTTTTGGTGAAATGACTTTTGATAAGATGAAGTGAAATACCAGCTTTAAAAAATGCCAGGTTGTTCCTTTCTAAATAGGTTTTTAAGTATGCTTTTTTTTCTCTCTCTCTCACTTAGAAGAGGAAAAAAATCAACCTTTTTGAACATAGTACATATGGTTGCCTCGGTAACAAGCACAATAATAACATCTACAGCATCCATGTGAACCTTAATTATAGCATTATATTAAACTAGCACATGTTAATTCTTTAGGAAAACACATGTATTCCTCACTTGTAGAATATTAGCTCTTGATGCATGGCCTTCTGAATTTAAACACCTGCTTCTTTACAAAAATAGTTTCATGACAAATAGCTAAGAATCCAAGCAGCTTCTCTCATGATATTTTGGGAATGAAAGCCAAAGCCAATGAGCTGAGCGTTTATATTATGTTCACTTTGTCAATTATTTATTGAGGTTCACTGATGTGCCTAGCTCAGTGAGAAAAGTTTTAATTATTTTTATTTTTTCTCAGTATAAAACATGGTCTCTGCTCTAAAAGAGCTAAAAAGTGCATTAAGAAGATGACTATCATGTAGAAAAAGATATGAGAATATCAATATTTAAATATTTTTACATACATTATCTAAATAAAGTAATGCAGTCAAGTGTTGATTTGAATCAAGCACCAGTCTACGGTGTTGCTGCATAACAAAATGACACAAATTCCGTGGCTTAAAACAATATAAATTTATTATCTCCTCTTATCTCCTAGAGGTTGTCAGCATTCTTTCTTACATAGTCCCCTCCAGCTTCAAGCCAGCAATGGCAAATCAAATTTCCCTTGTGCTTTGAATCTCTAACTTTTTCTGTGACCAACTAGAGAAAATTATTTTCTTTTAACAGGTTCACCTTATTGTGTCAGGTCCACTGTTGCTTTGCATTGCTTTGCCCCCCATGGATTTGTCACCTCACTTCCCCTGGGTGATGGAGATGCAAAGGATTACTCAAAGCCCTTCTCTTCTGAGCAGTGAGAGGCCCCGAAGAGGTTTACTTCCCAGGCACCCTCCAGTGAGAGACCGCCCTTCCTTGGGAAATTAACACAGAATTGGGGTTTTCTTCCTGCGTTTATTTTCCAACCCAGGAAATTACAGGAAGAGAACAAAGGTGGGGTTATAGTTTAACAGTATAGGCTGGTAACTTTCAGTGAAACAAGCCAGATGACATTCCAGTAAAGCTATCAACAAAAGCTTGATCTTAGCAAACATTCCTTTACAGCAATTTCTCAGCATCTTTACATAACAATCAGTAACTAGCCTTTCTTTGAGCCAGCAACCTGCTGTGCCACAATCCTTATCTTGCAACAAAGACTTATAGCCTGAGGGGAATTTCCAGTCCTCTGCAAGGTCAATATTTGAAACTGCAAGGCTTTGGAAAACCAGGCCCTGTGAAGTACATATGCTTTTTAGTATATTCCACAGTCCACCAAGTTAATATCTTGAGATCAGCCGACTTGTGACTTTAATTATATCTGCAAAACTCCTTCAGAAATTTAGCTTAGATTAATATTTGGATGAATAACCAGGGGACAGAAATCTTGAGTGCCCATATTTAAAATGCTGCCTACCACACTATGGGACATTGGAAAAGAATGGCACTGGAAAAAGACTTTATGAATAAGACCCCAAAAGCACAAGCAACAAGAGAAAAAATAAACAAATGGGATTGTATTAAACTAAAAAGCTTATGTACAGCAAAGGAAACAATCAACAGAGCAAAAAGACAACCTATGGAGTGGGATAAAATACCTGCAAACTCTACAGCTTAAAAGGGATTAATATCCAGAATATATAAGGAACTCAAGCAACTATACAGTAAAAAAACAAATAATCCAATTAAAAAATGGGCAAAGGAGATGAATAGACATTTTTCAAAGGAAGATATGCAAATGGCATCATGAAAAAATGCTCAGAATCACTAATCAGCAGGGAAATACAAATCAAAACTGAGGCAGGAAGCTAGACCGAGACAAGAGTGGGAGGAGGAAACCTGGTTATCTGCAAGTGGGAAAACTGGTTCTCTGAGGACATAGGCATGCACATATGCAAAAGCAGCCACAGGAGACAAAGACAATTCTAGACAGGGAGCCCCCCCACAACCTTGGGTGCCATTCAGTTGAACCAATGAGCTCCCACCAGCTAGGCCACCAATCACTTTAATTAATAGGACAGAGACTACACTCAGGGCTCAACCAGTGACCAAACAACATAAATCCAGCTAAGAGGACTTAAACCCTTCAAGAATGTAACCATCAGGGCTCTTGAGCCACTCTCTTGTCCAAACCTGTTCCATCCTCTCCAGAGTTTATTCTCATTTTGCTAAATAAAACTGCTCTTTGCTTTTCACGTCTGGTGTGTCTCACCCAGTTTTTGTTCGAGACACCAGGAACCCAGATTTAGCCAGCATAACCTGGAATTTCCTTTAACAAAAACTACATTGAAATATCATTTCACCCCAGTAAGACTGGCCATTATTAAAAAGACCAAGAATAACAAATGCTGACAAGGATGCGGGGAAAAGGGAACTCTTCTACACTGTTGGTGGGAGTGTAAATTAGCATAGACATTAAGGAAAACAATATGGAGGTTTCTCAAACAGCTACAGATTGAACTACCACATGATCAAGCAATGCCACTACTGGATATGTATTCGAAGGAATGGAAATCATCATGTTGAAGGGATACCTGCACTCCCATGTTCATTGCAGCTCTATTTACGATAGCCAAAATATAGATCCAACCTAAATGTCCATCAACAGATGATTGGATAAGGAAAATGTTGTATATATCACAATGGAATACTTCTCAGTCATGAAAAAGAATGAAATTCTACCATTTGCAACAACATGGATGAATCTGGAGAAAATTATCTTAAGTGAAATAAGCCAGACATGGAAAGAGAAATATTGCATGTTCTCACTCACAACTGGGTGCTAAGAAAGAAGGAAGGAAGGAAAGAAAGAAAGAAGGAAGGAAGGAAGGAAGGAACGAAGGAAGGAACAAAGGAAGGAAGGAAGGAAAAGTAAGAAAGAAGAGATGACAATAATATGTTAAACTTTCAGAAGGAGAGAACAATGCTAAGGATACTAGAGGTGGGGAGGAGAGAGGGAGGGGGAGGGAAGGAGGGGGCTTGGGAAATGATAGGTCAGTTGGAGGGCATGGGGAAAGATTAAAATTTGTAATGATGAAAATGCTAATAAAAATAAAAGTAAAAATAAAAATAAATTAATTAAAAAAATGGAAAAAATTCAGATGGGATGGGAAATTCTCCAGGACTGAAATGGGACTTAAACTCATCTTTGAAAAATAGGTACAACTGGGATAGGTGGTGAAGAACCAGGAATGTCATTTGTTGTGGATTGACTGTCCCCCAAACTCATTGAAACTTAACACCTATTCTAACAGAGTTAAGAGGGTGGGAAATCCAATTACAGTATTTGAAAGGTGGGGTCTTTGAGAGGTGATTAGATTGTGAGGACTGTACCCTCGTGAATGGATTAATCCATTGATAGCTCAATGGATGGCAATGGGCATGGTTTTCAGGGCTTTAAAAGGAGAGCAACTGAGAATCTTAGCTCTCTCTCTTGCTCAGCCATTTCACCGTGTGATACCTTGCATCACTGCAGAACAAGGCCCTCACCAGATGTGTTCCCTGGACTTTGGACTTCCCAGTTTCTGAAACTGTAAGTAATAAAAATTGTTTCTTTACAATTGACCCAGTTTCAGGTATTCTGTTGGAAGCAACAGAAATGGACTACTACATTATTCCAGACAGGAGGAATAGCATGAACCAAAACACAGAGATTCAGGTAATGGGTAGGCTTTGTATAGGAGAGCATTGATGAAGCTCACTGACTGCTCTAGAGGGCATACGCTATGAATAATGGGAGATAGCAGGGAAGGCTTTTTGCTTCTTCACTGCATTTCCTCTATGCCTTTGGAATAGTCAGTAAATCTCTTCATTCAGTCTTCTGGGTCCATATACATGTACCTAAACCCTCTTCCTAGATTTTGTAGAATGGAGATTATAACAGTAAGTAATTAATAAGATTGGATACAACCAATTTGTGTGCACTGATAATGAAAAATATCCATAAACCAAGTTGCACAACCACATATGATACTCTCCCTCTTGTGAAAAAGAAAAAAAAAAAAACAAATTTAGTCCACTCTATTTCTGTGTTTCTATATCTGTTGCTCTATATCCACGTATCTATACATTTGATTATTAATTTTAAAAAAGCATGCAACAATGTGCAAAAAAAATATTAAAAATCCCCCTCAGGGGATGGGATTGAGGGAAGTTGATGTGGTAGAGACAGGACGATGATTTAGGACAGGGTTTTAGGTTTTTTCTTCTTTCTATACATTTTTGTGGTTTGAACTTTTAAAATGATCATGTATGCCTTTTGTAAAATGTGTGTGCATGTGTGTGTGTGTGTGTGTGTGTGTAAGTGGAAAGTGAACTTTGTAGCTATGTGTTTTGAACAAGTTATTTAACTTGGTAAGTCTTAGTTTGCTCACCAATAAAATGATGGTAATAATAGAATATAGTTTACAGGAGTGTTGTAAGCAATTAGAAATTGAGATGGGTAGACAGATAGATAGAAATAAATACAGAAGAACCGTTCTAGATTCTTTCTATTAGTGCATATGAGGATCACTCATCTTTTATCACAGGCAGTTGCATTAGTTCATGTCCGTTTATAGTCAACTTTGGGATTTTAAAATACCTGCTGATGGTTTTTGCCTCTTATATGTATATTTCATTCGTATTTTGAATTTTAAAACATCGTCAACCCCACACGATTTTACTATATCTGCATAACTGGTGAGAATATTAACCGGAATGAAATAAAAGATTTCTGGGAGGTAAATATCAACCCTACCCCTGCTCCCTGTTCTTGCCACTCATGGTTGACACACCACCACTAATTACTGTCATTTGGGTATACATTTTCACATCAGCTAATAGTCCTTAGTAGCAGTATCATGCTTTCCATGAAATTGGAAAAACTGTCATTCAAAACAGAATAAGAAGTGCTCATGAAGATAGATCAATTATATCCTAGTTTTTTACTTATCTATATGACCTATCAATCATCTAATCAAGAAAAGTGAATTGAACACCTACTATATGCCAAGAACTGTGCTTGAGCATTACAAAGACGAGCAAGACATGCTTTTGGTTCTTAAAGTTCTTATTCGTTAGTAAGGGAAATGTATACATATGCAATTGTACATAGTGATACATGTGATTAATCGTAGCATTCTTTATACTTAATATACAGTGTGCCATGGTTAATTTTAAGTTTCAGCTTGACTACATTAAGGAATACACCAAAACCTGGTAAAACATTATTTTTGGGTGTGTCTGTGAGTGTGTTTCCAGAGAAGATTGGCATGTGAGCCTGAGTGGACTAGGTGAGAAAGATCCTCTCTCAATATGCGTGGGCACCATCCTATCTGCTGGGGGCCCAGAAAGAATAAAAACATAGAAAAAGGTGAATCTGTCTTTTTATACACTGGAACTGGGATACGCTCTTTTCTCCTGTTCGTGAACATCCAAACTTGACTCTTCAGGCTTTGGGTTCTAGGACTTACACCAGCAGCACCTCTGGGCTATCAGGTTTTTGGCCTCAGACTGAAAATTACACCATCAGCTTCCCTGGTTCTGAGATTTCCAGACTCGGACTGAGCCACACTACCAGCATCCAGTTTGCAGACGGCCTGCCATTGGACTCCTCAGCATTCACAATCGCATGAGCCAATTCCCCTAATAAATACCCTTTCATATATGTATATGCATCCTGTTGGTTGGGTCTCTCTGGAGAACCCTGAGTAATACAAAATGCTAATATTTGTTAGGTATTTTTGTGATATACATTTTGTTAAACTCTATTGTGTGAGATCGTGCTGAGTGTCTATCTATATGGCACATAGACAAGTCTCTATTTGTTTATGCATTTGTTCATTTCACCAGCATTTATTGAATCCTTCTTACTTGCCTGGCTGTGTCACACACTACTCAGCAAAGATGAATAAAGCAGAGTCTGTACCTTTAAGGAGCTCACACTCCAGTGAATGTAAGAGTTATTCCAAAGAATGTCATGAAAAGGTGATAGTCCTAAATTATTGATCTACAAACCTCATGTAAGTGAGAGGCTCACAGTGTGTGGCCTCGAGAAACTAAGTGAAACCAAAATTATGATTTCTATATTGTAAAAGCACAAAACAGAAAGTTACAGTAAATCTTTAATTGAAAAGAATATGTATTAAACTTGAGTGTATTTGCCAACCCTCCATTGGGTTAAATATGACTCTTTCTATGGTGGCCTTTTAAAATGCAAATATCCCTGGAGAGTTAATCCATTCAATCAATAGCACATTAGTGGCTTTTTTCTCTCATAGAAGGGGCCAGAGAAGCATGAAGATACAGAAGGCGATGGAGAGGGAGGGTACATTGAAGAGTTTCAGGAAGCAAGTCCATCTACTTTATACTTTTGTTGAGGTCTTGATGCTACATTTCTATCTTAAATACAACACTTCTTTCAAGCTGAGTCATATTAACTAAGCAGCAAGCTCAATTTCCTTTGCATATCTTTACTATGCTTTTAAATCCACTTTTAACTTTTTAATTTTTTTTAACTTTTTTATACTTCTAATCCATTTTTTTAGAGACATTTAATTTTACCTCCTAGTAAAAAAGTGGCATACCTGAATTTATATAATACTTTAGCTACAATGCTTTTTTGCAATTTGGAAATGAATCATAAATAATGTTCTGAACACCTTGAAAAATGTTTTTAACAATAAGACTTCCATTTCAGGTGAGTGTACATATGTCCATAGCAGTTGATGCCATTAAGAGCAAATCTTCACAGTGATTTCCAATAAAAGATTGCAGAGGCAGAATCTTCTCTTTTGCTTTAAATATGCTATACGATTTTCTGCTCTTGTTCTGTTTGGGAATTTAGCTAATCTTTCATTTACTTTATAAAAGTGAACTTTTATCTAATCTTCTTAAACTACTTACCATAAAGCTCAAATAAAATATATAACATACCAATAAAATTTGCTAAAAAATTTTAACATAACTGCCTAGTGAAACAATATTGATTTTCTTCCTCTAGAATTGGTTTCTATAAACATTGTTTTTTCTTACAACTTCCTCATTTTTTTACTTTGTCCAAATAATTAATGAGATATTGCTAAAATAGCATTTTCATTTTACATAGAGAGAGTATATAATGACAATGTTGTCTTTAAAATATCAAAACAGAAAACCACCAGGCACATTTCTTCATAGCTGCAATGACAAGAGGGCTATTATGGTAGTCTGACTACAGCATTTGAGTTTGGAAGCTCTTTAATACTAATTATGTTTTTGTTTCTGACTATGCCCATGTCCTTAGATATGCTACTTAATATATTTGACTTTACTTTTTTTTAAGAGGCAGAAAAATTTTTATGTCAAAGGAAGACATTGAGAATCAGTTGACTTTAAATAAAAAGTCTAGCCTTAAAAACAGGACTATAGAAAATGTAAATATTATGTATATCCCTGAGTGTGTATTTGTATATAATACTTATATAACTTAATTTTATTCTATTGTGATAAGTGCCTATATTAATGTCGATATTGCTGCAATGAAATCACCTTAATATTAATCTCAGGTATAGGTACATATACTTTTGTTATATTATAGTATGTATTTTGTTACCATGGTTTTGCATAAATTTTTTTCTGGCAAATACAATTTTACAGTAGTTGGACACACTTTTTATTGTTTAAAATTTTGGTGTTTCCCTAGTAGAGGAGAGTGTAGTGAGTGGAGATGTACATGAACCAAGAGGGCTATTGACAGTTTGGAGGCTTGAGGATCAGGCACTATTCCCTCTACTTTTGCAAATGTTTGATATTTTCTAAGGAAAGTTTAACATAACTTTTAAAATATTATGTTCAGTAGCATAGTTTTGTAAATGCTTAATGTTTGAATATACCCATGAACTTAAGTATATTTATAGCCAATGATTTTTTAAGAATACAATTATTCAATCCCATGGAGGAGATAAGAAGCTTTATAAGGACTAGTGAAAGAATCTGATTTAAAGAGTTAGTATAATGGTGAAATTTGGTAAGATAACTTAGAATAAGTTATGTGAAGTGGCTTCTAGAAATGAGCACATTTTAATTTCAATATCATAGAAGGAGGAAAAAAATACTTTGGGTAATCTTCAGGTTAGCTCCATAGGAATCAAATCAATGTGTTACTTGGGCTAAGAAGATGGGAAGCCAACATATCTCCACTCTAATTTTGCTGGGTGCTGCTATCATTTCATGGAGCTAACTACTTTTTTCTTTTTTTTTTAATTTTTTAATTTTTTTTTTTTTTGTCTTTTTTGTCTTTTTCCATGTCCAGCAACGGATCGCAACCCTCAGTGTTGCCCCTGTACCGGACCGCGGACCGGCAATGGGATTGCAACCCTCGGTGCTGCTCCCGCGCCTCGCTCAGCCAGTGAGCGGGAACCG
>NW_007726145.1:1292439-1314601 GCF_000696425.1 Galeopterus variegatus
CCTCGGGCGGGAGCGCCGCCGCGCTTCCCAAGCGGCGCACTATCCAGTGCGCCACCGGGCCGGCCCGCTAACTACTTTTTTCAAAGTTTGATTTTGGCCTCATGTTTCATAGATACACACAGCTTCTCAGTTCCAAAGTAGAAGTTGTCAAATAATCTGATAGATGAAAACAACCTTACCAACAGACCAAGAAATACAAACAAAGAGAAGAAGATAAATACATGATTGCCATATATGTCACCTTAAGGCTTCTGAAGCATATGAAGGAGAGCAAGGGAAAGGCTGGAAGTTCTCCCTAAAGAGTGACAGTGGTTCTAATGTAGTCATTGGCAGACTAAAGAGCAGAACTTGTTTCATATTTTGGATTGTTAAGACTATTTTTGAATATAGAATGGAAGGTCTATAGAAACCTGGTGGCATATTCTTGGAGCAGGTATTAAAGTATTATTAAGGGAAAAGACTTGAAGTTTAAGGTGACTGCAGGGAAAATTCATTCAATAAATAGTGCCCACTATGAGTCTGTAAACATTTGAATAGGTTTCATAGGAGTTTTTTCAATGACAAATTTTAATTCTTTATTGAAGCATCACATACATACATAAAAGTGCATATGGCATAATATTTTAATGCTGTTTGGTCTACATTTCAATCAAGAAGAGTAGAAATTTAATGGTTGTAATAATTATTTGCATAGGTATGAACATAGTATTTTATTTAAGAAAATAAACTTTGCATCTTTGCATTGTGGAAAAAAAAAGAAGAGTAGAAATTTAAGCAGCTATACAGCATTAAAAATAACAAGACCAGTCTCTGCTGAATTCATTTCTTTTCTAGGTCTGTTCTTCCCTCTTTTCTTCCCTTCCTCCTTCCATCCTTCCCTCCCATCTTTCTTTCACTACTCCCTCCCTTCATTCTGTCAACAGATAAGTTTGGAATCTTACTATATGCCAGGCACTATACAAGGCATTAGGGATAAAGCAGAGAGCAAAACAGACATCTTTTGTGCCTTCACAGATTTTGCAATCTACTGGAAATGCAGACAAATAAACAGGATATCACGATAAAGTATGAAGAGGTATTAGGGAAGATACATTGTGCTATGAGAGTCCATTAAGAAGTGAACTTTCCCTTTTCCTTGCCATTGTTCTCGTTGAGTGAGCCCAAAGTGAACTCTTTGGTCTTTTAGAATCTTATACTCTATACCGTATTTACAAATAAATGCCTTTTTGTTTCTAGGACCCAATATTGTTTCTAACAATAATAGCTTGAAGTATGCTTCTCACTTCCCCTTTCATACCATGCACTTACTATGGTTCAATTCCCTGTTACCCAGCACAAAAATGTTTCATTTTCACTGATTCCCCTAACAACCCAAGAGTAGCACCTAATCTTTTTAACCAACTAAGCCACTAACATATAAGCAGCAGAATCTCTAGATAACTGTTGTTGAACCTCAAGTATGCATTCCAGAAGGAGGATGGATTTGCAGGCTTGTGTACTTTTGATTTCAAACTGCTATTTTCTACTTGGCATTCTTGATAGGACTAAGTCATCCCTGACAATTTCTGCTATGTCATAGATTATCAAAACTCTCTCTCTCTCTCTCTCTCTCTCCTGTTCTCTCTCCTTCCTTCTGTTCATTTTTAGCATCAACTTCACTCTAGTGATTCCAATCCCTTTATGTGTTGGCTCTTACATGGGAAAACGTATAGCAATTGTCTTAGCTCATTTGGGCTGCTATAACAAAATACATTAGATTGGGTAATTTGTAAATAACAAAAATTTATTGCTCATAGTTGTGGAGGCTGGGAAGTACAAGATCAAAGTGGCCAGCAGATTTGGTGTCTCGTGAGGGCTTGTTCTCTGCTTCAAAGATGGCACCTTCTTTCTTGCTGTGTCCTTCCTCAATGGTGGAAGGGGCAAACTGGCTCCCTCAAGCCCTTTTATAGGGGCACTGACCCCATTCATGAGAGCTCTGCCCTCATGATCTAATCATCTCCCAAAGGCCCCACTTTTTAATACTATTACCTTGGGAGTTAGGTTTCAACAAATGAATTTGGGGGGGACACCAACATTCAGACCACAGCAGCAATTGTTCAAGTTTACTTTGCATTCTGAGGTCTGTAAAAAGGCATGCACTTATGATAACTCTCCGATGAAAAGTTGGGGCTTCCACTTAATAGGACAACTGCACCAAATGTTTTGTATTATAGAATTCTGTGTGCCATTCTAATTAATGTCGTTATCTATAGGAATCTGTGCAGTTGGAACATAAAAACATTGGTAATGGGGATTATTTTAATTAAAGAATACAAATAATATTAGAAAGTATACTAATTCACAGGTCAGAGGCCTTAGATTCCAGTCCTGTTGAAGCCACTTACTACCAAATTGCTTTAAATGTCTCTGGGCCTTAGTCACACTATCTGTAAAATAAAAAATACTTGCATTGCCTACAAGGAAATTACCTGTGCTATCTCACATGGTTATCATGAGTCTTCAATAATATGATGAATATTTTGGAATTGCTTTGAAAAACCATTAAGAGCTATAAAAATAGAAGATGACATTTATTCTCCTATTAAACATAGGCACTTGATTTTTGCCTTTACTCCTGATTTTGTAACACATTTTTGCTTTAGAATCTAACAAATCAAACATTCATAAGATGGAGAGCATGGTCAATTCCAGGTTCCAAACAATACATTTTTTTTTATTATTAATTAGTGTGCTAATTTCATTCATGTCAGGGTAACTAGTATTGCTCTCTGTGTGAACTGAAGAAAAGCCAGTGCAGAGCCCTTTAGTGTCTTAGCCCCATCTTGTGATCTCATACATTCCCTTTGAACTTAACACTTATATTTTGAATGAAACAAGATTGAAATAGTATTTTTAACACCAGAGTTTCCAAAGAGAGTGGCAGGATGGCTTTTTTAGATATTCTGTTTCGTCATTTGTGCAATGGGAGAAAACAACTTTGTGAATTGGGCTTTCCAGTACCTCCAGTTCTCAATCTAACTGAAGAACATGAAAAAACCATCCTCCAGGAAAACAAAGGGATATGGTAGTCAAGCATGTAAGCACAAGTACGTAGTGGGAAGAAAGAGCTCTGGACAAGTAAGACTTGATACTGGTACTTGTTCTGCTCCTCTTCAAGCCATGAGACTCCCCAGGTCCCTATTTTATAATGTAAAATTTAAGGATTTGGATGCAATGGCCATACAATTCTGCAATTCTGATATGTACCCTTCTGGAAAGTAGCTTACTAAAAGTAAGTAGGCCTAGGAAAATGTTCGTCTTAGAAAATTCATCTTCAGTTAAGAACAAATCTTAATTATGCTGCCTAAAGAAATAATTTATACAGCGATCCCCCTAAAAATGTGTATGTTTGTGTTGTGTGCTACCATGTAATACAGACATAATTCATGTAACAGGATTTTCAACCTAAAAATCTATTGTCATACATCCATTCTTAGAAAATGGTTTCACCTGACGTTAGAGAAACACCTGCTGTCTTATTCCCACTGCAACCACCAACTGGAGCCCTCACTATAATAATAAAACTTGGGCTTTGAGAACAACTAGCACCTGGTTTGGCTCAACAAATACTGTCTTGTTATTGTTATACTCTTATTTCCCAATTGTGTCACTCTTTAATAAAAGGAAAGGAAAGGAAAGGGGAGAAAAAAAGAAAAAATAGGAAAGGAAGAGAGAGGAGGTGTGAAGAGGGAGAGAAAGAGAGAATTCTGGAGATAGAAGCAGGAAAGCAAATCTTGGGTATGTAGCTTTTCTAAAGATCCTGACATAAGAAGATGGCTCTATCTGGTTTGAAATGGTAACCAATTTAGAGCTGATTAGAATCTTGGTGAGAAGCATAGTGGTAGACACACAGATCACTGGCCCGAGATCCAGAAGTCCAGAGTTCTGCCATGCAATGTCTTTTTGTAAGTCATGTCCTTTCTCTGGGCCTCAATTTTCTCTTCTGTAAGATGAGGGTGAATTAAATGATCTTTAAAAGCACTTCCATTTTGAACATTCTACAACTGATACAAGAAAGGGGATACTAGAATGATTATGATTTGTAATAATGAACATGCTAATAATATTGATTTGATCATCACATATTGTACACAAATACTGATAGTCAACTCTGTACCTCATAAATGTGTATAATCAATTATGTTTTAATTAAAAAAGAGGATACTGTAAAGAGGCTTGTGGATCTTCACGGATGACTCATCCATCTTAACTAACACTAAAACAGTGTTTCAAATTAGTATTTTGTTAACACTGGCCCTTTCAGTTATTAAACATAAAGTGAGGATGAAATAAAAGAACTGGAATCCAAAGTTTCTCTTTCTACTACTCACTCATAGATACATGGAACAGATGATTTGCTTCGCTGCACATTTAAAATTTTCGGAGGTGTATTGTCTGAGGAATCTTGTATACTTCAACATGGTCTCTTATAGTAGTGCTGAGTCAAAAAAGTTTCTCTCTGGAATTTTTCCATTTTTCCTGCCTGTTTCTGGATCATTCCTCATTCTATACAGGACTTTAATCTCAGATATTCCATATAATGGTTTGGCTGATACACCTTGAATTATTCCTCATGTTAGAGGAATATACTGGTGCAATTTCATGCATTTTACAGCTGAGGAAGGTAAATCATACCACTATGACCTACCCTAGATTGTCCACACCATTGATTTCTTCTATCTCCTAGGCATCTCTGCCTGATAGAAATGGTGATTGTGGAAGAGTTACTAACTCACAGTGAGACCTCAGGCAAGTCACTTTGCATCTTTGAGCCTGTCTTCCCCTATGACAGTTGAATTTTCTAACTCGAAATATCCTTGATTTTACACTTCATTTAAACATAGTCTGGCATTTAAAAGCCATATGACAGCAGGAGCTGCATTAGAAGTATGTGGGTAATGTTTGTACATAGGATCCATGAATTCATATGCCTATGTGAATCCTAGAGGTGCAATTTCTGACGGTTTAAGCTAGTTAGGCTTCAGGATCCTGTGGATAGAGCTTATACCCCATTACTACACAGGGAGAGAAAGCAATCCACCAATCCTTCCCATTGCTTCTCAGTTCAGTTGCACCCTGAAAGTGTAAGTTGCAGGGGCAGATTTATAATCTGAAAGTGAGACACTTGATACTGAAAGTCTTGGTGGAGAAGCCCCAAAAGGACTGCAATTATTCTTCTGCACACACTGTCATAAAGTTATTAGATATCCTTTTTGGAAAAGAATGTCTGACAAGGGACACAGCATGTGGTTCAGCTCCAGTCATGAATATGATATAAGGTTTTCAGGAAACTACAGAAAAGGGCAATATGAGTCTACTTATCAGCTCTCTAGTTTTCTTATTTCTACTCTGTCTGGCTGATCCCTTGCTCTATATAAAACTCTTTGACAAAATTAAAGATGCCTTCTAAGAGAAAAACATGCTTCTATAGATAGGTTTTGGACATTCCATTTGTTTGAATATAATGTCTTACAAATAATATCACAATAATCATATGCATAAAAAGTGGCTAAGAATTTGCAGATGAGAATCAAATATGTTAGGTGAAATAATGGCTTTTCTCTGCTGCTTATCTATGACTAATCACTGAAAAACAATTAAAGAGCATGTACATGAAGAAACCCAAAGATATGAAGTGGCAATAGTTAAGTGTAACACAATTCACAGAACTGAAAAGCAAATGACAAGCTAAGAAAAGTATATGTAGAATGTATCCCAGACTAAGATTGCTATCCTCAATGTAGAAACAAGAGCTCTTAGATATCAAGATACAGACAAACAGTCCACAAAAATTGGCAAAGAACAAGAAAGGACTATATAACAAAGAAGAAAATTAAATGACCAATAAATTAAGGGGAAAAAAATTGCAGGGATTGTCTCCCCAAAATTACATTAAATAAAAAACCAAATAATGGTTTTTATTTTTCAAATTAGCAAAGCTTTTAAAGAAATAATAATATTCATTACTAAAAGTGCAGGAAAATGGACACCATAATTTGCGGGAACATAAGTTATTATAGTCTTTCCTGAAGAAAATGTGTCAATATGAAATTTTGTATGCTTTTTAAAAAATGTATGTATTTATACTAAGGAAATAATGTATTTGCACCAAGGTGTTATTGCCAGAATACATTACAGTGTTATTTATAACATTAAAATATAGCAACAGAATAAATATCCAATAATATTCACTAAATAAATAATACTGTACATTCATATTAAAGAAATACTAAGTAATCATTAAATATGATGCTGATGAGAAACATTTAATGATGTGGAAAATGTTTGTGACAAATCCTTTAGAGAATATATAGTATTATTGTGAATCATGACCTTGTTTTTTAAAAAAAGAAAATGTGTACATGACACACACATGCATGTGCACACACCCAAAATATGCAGACTATACACACAAAAAATTTGCGTTGAACATGGAGTAGCAAGATTACACACACTTTTCACTCTTTAAATTTAATTGTATTTGAATGTTTTCTAAAATAATTATTCTTATTATACTAAAACATTTTTAAAATCTCAAATGCATTTGAAGACCACAGAATTAAAGCATTTAAATGTGTGTATTCTTTATAGTACTATATGCTAAAACCACTACATAATAGATGAATTAAATTAAAACAGAATCTCTAAAGTCTCTAGTAAATTGGTTATAGTATGGAACAGTCTTCCGAATATTAATTACAAAAAAACTACAGTTGACCCTTGAACAAAATAGGTTTCAGCTGGGCAGGTCCACTTATACGTGGCTTCTGTATCCATGGAATAACCAACTGCAGGTAGAAAATACAGTATCTGTGGGATGTGGAACCTGTGTATATGGAGGGCCAACTTTATAAAGAAGAAAATGAAAATTATCCATCCCAGCCACCCAAAGATAACCAATTTAATCTTGGTTAATATTTTACCAATATTTTAATGATATTGATTAATATCGTTAATATTTTGGCATATATACTTTTTAAGATAAACATATAGATATATAATCTTTTTGTGAATTTTTTTGGTACATGTATATTTATAACCTGCTTTTCCACTTAAGAAGATATCACAGACATTTCTCTTAAATGTAGTTCAAAAAATTAATTTTATTGGCCTCACATTATTCAATAATATAAATATACTGTCATTTATTTAATCAATCCCCTTTTATTAGGCCTATAAATTGTTGCCATCTTTTTAAACTGTTATGATGACCATACATATAGATTAATCTTAGATTGCATTTCTGATTTTCTTTTAGGATAAATTTCTAGTTTTGGAATTATTGCTTTAAGTTGTCTGGTAAACTTTGCCCAATTGCCTGTGAGAAAAGTTGCATTAATTAACACTCCAATTTAATTGTATGGAACTTGCTGCTTCTCCACACCTTCATAAACATTGAAGATTACCATTCTTTACTTCCTTTGTCAGATTGGATAGTGAAGTTGAATCATTATCTTTTTCATATTTTTCTTTCATAATTTGCCCATTCATGTCTTTTGTCCTTTGATTTGTTGGTACTAACGTTATTCTTTTTGACTGATAAAAACTTACATTATATTGAGAATATATATTGGGTAAGACTAACATTAGGAACGTACAGAAAAAACTGGGTGAGATGTGCTGGGAATAAACTACGGAGTAAACCAGTGGAGTAAATATCTTGAAGTAAATATCCAGACTACGTTTTGAATTTCTGTACTTTTGTTCTATAGTACCTCCACTTTTTAAACTAAGGTTTTAGTATTGCATGGCTACATTCTTCATTCTCTTTTACCTTACAATGTTTTGTATTCTACTTTCTGATTGGAATATTTGTATCTTACCTATATTGGTTTTTCCAGATACTTTCATAGTCTGGTTTCTTATCTAATCTACTAATGCTAGATATACTCAAAGACATACAGAGTTCTTTCAGCATCAAAAAATGCCAGATGGAGCAAGTTGATTCAGATGGAGACATTGAAATGTTCAGAGGGTAGAATGCTTATCAAAGCACATGAAAGACTCAAAAGAGGAAGATAAGATTATGAGACAGGGATTGGGAGAACCAACTGGTCCAAATTTGGGGTTAAGGTTACTATGTAAAGACATTTCTCTCATCTTTCATGATAATTATCATGTCTGCTTATAAAGGGAAAGTGATGAGTGAATACTGCACTTAGAGAGAACCATGAGGACCATCAGTAATGAAATGTGCATATAGAATTTGTAAAAACTTGAACCTTTGAGTTGAACTGAGACATTACATTTGCTACTTCCATGCTGTTGATTTATAGTCAGCCTAATGATAGCTCCTAAGATTTTGCAACCTAGAATTCCCTGAGTCTTTGTGAAGTTATACCAGTGTTCTGAAGAAAGCTATGACTACAGACAGAGGTTTGAGTACTGGGTTAGTTTTTATATGATTGCAAGCTACCACTAACTGCCATCGTGGGCCCTAAAAAATTCTGGTTATTTCTTTAGGTAAGAATCGGAAAGGATTCTTTTTAGCACAAAGAATCACTCGAGAATACATTTACAAGTAAAGCTCAGATAGGGTAAGCAATCTGATCTATAATCCAAATAAGAGTGTTACTTATCCTTTTATAAATAACAAGGCGACTCTATTTACTTGATCTAATGACTGGATGACTGATAACAAAAAGGTGCTAAAAAACCCCTCTTACCTGATAAGAAACTTTATTTAGTGTAGAAGTAACCAATAGAAGACTTCTGTAGACTATGGTTGTTAGCAGTAACTCGGAGGATAACAGCTATGCAAAGCAGATCATTGTAAAACTATATCAGAAGCAGAAGCAAAAATCTTTGTTAAATAAGTATGCTTTCAAAAAGGTTAATCTGTAGCTGGAATAATTACACTATTTTGAAAGAACTCAGTCTGTAAAACAGCCACACTCCATACTGAAATTGAAAAAAAAAAATAATCATCGTGACAGGAAAATGATGCATGTTGAAATACTAAATAAAATATTGTCAGATCTTGTAGTTCTCATTTGGGCCTTTATTAGAAACCCACTGATTGCATGATTCTTCAATTTGCTGACCAGTCATAAATGTGCAACTTGCTCACAATCCAGCACTGAATTGACTTCCCACAGGCGCAGCAGACTGGTCAGGATAAGATAATAAAGAAAGGGTGAGAAAAAGAAAAGAGAGGAAAGGGAATGCAGGCTAACGGGCCATTTCAATCTCAAACATTTTTTACTTGCTGAGTTTTTAATAAATACAGACCTTTTGTTTTAAATGTTGGCAAAAGTAAATACATAATACATAGTTTTCTTTCAGACAGTGCTACAGATTGAGTGTGTTCCCCAAGTTTCATGTGTTGGAAACTTGATCCCCAGTGTAACAGTATTAAGAGGTGGGGCCTCTAAGAAGTGATTGGGTCATGACTGCAGAGCCCTCATAAATGGATTAATCCACTCATGGGTTAATGGATTAATGGTTGTGAAGAGAGCAGGTTAGTTATCATGAGGGTGGATCTGTTATAAAAGCCTGTTTGGCTGTCTCAGGTGAGCCCTCTTGCCGCGTGATGCCCAGAGTAGCCTCTGGACTCTGCAGAATCAAGATGCAGCCCGAGACTTCCCAGCAACCAGAACTGTAAGAAATAAATTTCTTTTCTTTATAAATTACCCAGTTTGAGGTACTCTGTTACAGCAACAGAAAACAAAGACGGGCAGCCTCACAGGTAAGCAGAATCAGCACCTCCATAGACAGTCTGACTTTAAGGGGTGGTAAAGACCCTCTTCCCTCAGGAGCTTCTCATCCTGTTTTCCTGCCTGCTCTGAAATTTATACCTTTAGAATATCTATGACTTAGTTTAGAAGCAAAATATCTTTAAGGTCAACTTTTTAGAGAAAAGAATTAGAAACCCCAGGAATGTTGAGCTAATAGCACACCAATTCCTCATTTTACAAATGGGGAAACTAAAGCTCAGAGAGAAAAAGTAAGTTGCTCAAAGGCCCTCCAAATAGACATGTTACTTGTGAGGGAGGATAATACAGGCTGTCGAAAGTTGTAACTACTCTCAAGAACACAGTAAAAATCAATAATATCATTAGCTTCTGTAAGTTTATCTGATTAGCTAGTTTTTACGTTAAAGGAGAAAAAATTCTTAAAGAAGAAAAGGCTAGACAAACAAGAAAAAAAAAGCATCTGTGTTTTGAGAAGACTGGTTAGAAAGCAAACCCAGAAACATATAGTGCAGTCTCAGGAGAATGGTATGCTGGCAAGAGAATATGATACGAAGCACTGATCAGGGAATGGAAGATAATGGGAAAAAGTATTGTCATCTTTATGATGTTGTCTAGCCTCCTGATTCACAATTAGAGGAACAGGAGCTAAATAAAAATAAATAATTTTTCTCCAGCAAGGAAAAAAAAAATTCTTGGGACTGATTAAAGGATGCAAAGAAGAGTCTTAGAGTAATGTGTACAGAGGATGCAGTAATTCCCTATTTTTAATTTGTAGTTCATTCGTTCTCTTCCATTTGCCCTTTCTTTTTGGCCACCTTCATTAGGTAGCCAAGTTCACACTTTGATTTTTCACATTTGCATTTTATCTAAAAATATGAAAACACACACAAAAAGAAAAAAAAAACTTTTTCAAAGGTTTTGATGGGGTAAGTTAAGGTCAATGTGTTCAGCATTAACTCTGAATGTCCTTGTTTTTATGAAGTTAAGTCAGACCCTTAATATACAATTTAAATGCAGCTTTGACTGACTAGAAAACGTTATTTAAAATTCCCAGAAGACATAGATCAAAGGACAGTAAAAATGCATCCCATATTTGATTTAATGATGCTTTGAATTAAAGTAAAAGGAACATATGTCAAAACCTTGATCCATTGATTATTCAAGTTCAGTTTAAGGCTAACCTGCTGTAGCTTTACATGAATCCATAGCCTAATATATAATACATAACAGAAACTACCTGTTTGTAATAAAAATATCTGTATGACTTCAAAGTCATTGTGGGTTGCTAAGCCTAATTGTGTGTGTTGTGTTTATAGCTTTAACAGTGTCTTTTTCTTCTCTTGGAGAGAAGATCTTCACTTTCTTCTGTCCAGCCCTAGGAGAAGTCTAATAGGGGCCTGCACCATTGTTTCTCTGTCTAGCAACAATTGGAATTTCTCTTTTAGTTTCTAATTTTTTTTTACAGTACTCTTCATTGAGTTGCCTTGGCTCATATTTCCTACTCTCACCTCCATTCACACAACATCTGAAAGATAGCTACTTTCCCCTCTTATTGTATATAACACTTTACCATTTATTTTACCCAATCCAGGGACTTCTGCTACAACTTCTTTGCAGTCACCTCTTACATATGTGATCCTCAACTGTAGTCCAAACTCCAGATTCAGGTTTCCCAATATGAGATTCACATCTCCAACTGGCTATCCCACTTGTCCTTTCCACATACATCCTTCTTAAACTATACTTCTTGACTTTCCTTTTTCCGTTAGTAGTAAAAACTTCTCTCCCAGTCACTCAGGCTTGATTGCTTAGTCACCCTAGACTCCTTTCACCCTGGTCCTCCACATGCAATCAATTTCTAGTGCTCTTGGTTCTACTTCCTCAATATCTCTTGCATCTGTCCCCTCCTTTCCTTAATTTTTGTCCTGGGTTACTCTAATAGCCTTCTAATTGGTATCTCACCACTTATCCATCTTCACTCCACTACATGCTACACGCATAGTCAGAGAAGGCTCCCTTGAGGTAACGCTGATCAAATCACCATCATGCTCAAAAACTTTCAACACCTCCCCATTTCCAACCAACCAAGTAGAAACTACTGAGTCAAGCATTTAAGGTCTTCTATGATATGGAACCAAACTTCATCTGCTGTGTATGATTCCTCTACATTAAACCTGTGCTCCAATGAACCTAGAATGCTGATTTGTTGAAAATAACTTATGCTACCTGATCCTTTGACTTTGATCATGTTGTGCTTTCTTTCTGGAATGCCCTTCTCTTCCTCTCTCCATATAGAAATACTAGTTATCATTCAAGGTCCATGTCAAAGTAACTTCTTTCGTGAAGTTTTGTGTACCTGCTTATTTAAGTCATTTCAATGTATTAAAATTGCAATTCTAAAAGGATACCTTTGGAGGCCGCATGGAGAAAGGAGAGACCACCACTACAAAGTCAATAGACCAGACTGAAGCTCAGGAGAAGTAATCTTTGAGGGCCACACAGATAAATACTATATGTGAAAAATTATTCAGGACCAAAGGATGACATCAACCGGACTGGGCTTCATCAGGTATGGCTGATACCTGGAAGATATTCTACCTATCACTTTTTTTTATGTCCATGGTGAATAGTAACATAATCTTTTTCTCATTTGTCTCCAGATTAGGGCATAATTAATCCTAGGGCCTTGACCTGAGAAATATTAAACCAAGTAGCTCTCTCTAGGGTGTGAATTTTCTATTCCCTGCCTACTCATTTATTTTGAAGCCCCAATTGCAGTTTGGGCCTTAGTTATGTTATGGAATATTTTTCTCTACTTTGCACTATGCATCATTTGTATATTTCTCTTATTTTTTCCTACAAGGCTATAACATCTTTGAGAGAAAAGACTATGTCTCAGTAGACAAAGCCCCAGAGTTTCTGTATGAGGGAAGCAGGGGTAGTGATCGAGTCAGAAAGGTGAGGCTGAGGGAGGGGCTCTAGGCCAGGCAGTTTCATTTGAATTTCTTGTGTACTATTTCACTCAGACTATGTATATGTGATGTGGCTTGGTGGGTGCTTGTGGAAGTCATGAAAGGGCTCTCAAGCTCTTTCAAACCTTCCCTTGTCACTTGAACTGTACCTTCTTATGTAGCTTTATACACTTTACAGCAGGTACATCAGTAAGTACAACTCTGTACATAAACCTGCTCAAATATGATTATCTTCACTGTGTTCCTACATGGGAACCACTAGTCCTTCCTCTCCCTCTCTTACTCCCTCCCTTCCTTTATTTCTTCTTCTTTCTTTCCTTTTTCCTTCCTTTGCTCCCTCTTTCCTTTTGTTTCTTCCTTGCTTTCTTTTTTACTTCTTTCATTCCTTCCTTCTTTTCCTGTCAAAAACAAAATGGATATTTTGGGGTTCTGAAAGCATCTGTGGCATAGTCGTGTGGGGTCACACAGACCTGAGTTGGTATTCCGGCTCTGTCAGTGTCTGTGTGCCTTTAAACAAATGACTTCACCTCTCTGCTCCCCACTGTCTGTAACTAAAGGTTTGGTAATATTTTTGCTTTAAAATGTAGAGTAGAGAAGCAGCAATAGTATACCAAGAAAAGTAAGGCACCAATGTACACATTTTGCTTATGTTTTCATCTTGTGTAGTGTGGATCTCTTCAACCGTCTTTGAATTTATACATGTGGATGAGATCGATTAAACCAGGAACAAATTCAGAATAGAAATAGTCTCTGTATCTTTGGAATAGTTTATGTACTTTTGTAATTTCCACAGTATAATTAAAAATTACTCTTTGTTCTTGAACAAATTAAGAATGCTTGCGCAATGAAATGATACAAATGCTCATTTCACTTATGTTAATATTTCCAGAAAATCTCAGCACTGTCTGTTTACGATTCTGGTAATGTAGATGGATGTTGTTTTGCTATCGTTGTATCAGCTGTGAAACTACAGAATTTTACCGTCCTAATGGGGCTTATCTCAATAAAGATTTGAGGAAATAATTTTGCTGTCATTTGGACATCCTATTATCATCTCCTCAAAATTTGGCACTAGAATAATGTTTTCTTTTTACTCATTTGCTTTTGGAAGAAATATGAAATTCAGAACAGGTTTTCTAGTAAAATGGTGATTGTCTAAAAATTTTTTTAGCAGATTGTCTACATTTTACCTGCTGCTCAGGGTAAATCTAAGTAGCTAGTTACTATCTAAAATGTTACATGATAGAAATATTTTTCTTGAAAAGTATAGGTTTCCTTTTATGTGCATGTATTTTTCTTAAAGAATAAAAAAAATAAATTGGTTCAAATAACTAGAAGTCCAGAGATAGAGCAGTCTTTAGGGCTAATGTAATCCAGAAGCCTCGGCTCTACTACTCTGTGCTTCTCTAATTTTGACTCTCTTCTGGTTGGTGTTGGCTGCATTCTTAGGTTGTAATTGAAATGGCTACAGCAGTCTAGACCTCATATCCAGTCAAGATAATGTTCAGAAGGAAAAAGGTATGTCTAGTTTTTTTGTTAGTTTGGTTTTAATTTGTTTATCTTTAAAAAGATCCAAGTTAACATAGGCTTCTCTCGACCTGAGTCAAATCTAGTAAGCAGGTGTTAGTTGAACAAGTACTCAAAGTCCTTTATAAACAGAGGGAGTCTATAAATCACTTTCATAATCACTTTCATATCCGGCTTAATATATTTTAAAGTAAATAATTTCTTCATTATGTCTAAACACTATCTTGATACCTTTTAAGACTATATTTTCCTCATCTGCTTTTCTGACAGTGTCAGTGTCCTTATAGCAAATCATAATACTCTCAAAGAAAACATGATTGTGTGTATGTGATGCTGAGCAATTAATTAAAAATGGGGAAAAAAAACAATAGAAATTATACGTCTCATGCCATGTAAACATATTGTTTTCCACATTTATGTATTTATTTTCTTGGTGAAAATATTTAAATTCCCTTTATAATTCTTCACAACTTCTCTCCATTTGTCCAGGTAGCATACCTTTGTGCAGATCAAAGAGCAGGATACACACATTAGAATCTCCATTCAGCCACTTATTAGCAACATAACACTGAATAAATTACTTAAACTTTCTGAACCTCAGTTTCCTCACCTATAAAAGGGACATGATTCTTATGACTTTGTTGTCATTCATTAAGTACTAGTGTCTTTCCCTTTATCATTTGTGGGGTTTTTTTTGGCCTTCATACTTTTTCCCATCTAAGCCTTAAAAATAATACTGGCAACTGAAGTAATATCTTCCAGTGACATAGGTACCCAAGAATTTGTGTTGCCAGCCTTTCAAAGGTATTCTAAGCCATCCCTTTTCTACTTCAGTTTGACTTCTCAACCTCCCATTACAAGTCAATCTACCAACCAGGCCCTTTAAATAGGAAATTGGCAGTTTTCTCGTTTCATTTTTATTTGCCTTATATACTTGAAAACTATACTCTTCTTATTGTTAGCTATTTGAGTGATACAAAATACATCCTCCTATCCATTTAGATTTTCAGTCTTTTCTCAATACAGTCATTTTGGTCTACTTCTTAATAACTGAGCTAATTTTTACTTTGCCACTCATTCACCTTCCATGTCTTTGAAGAAATAAAATATCAACACATTATTTTGCTTTTTTTTTATAGTGGAAATAAAAAATTTTGCTGACTAACTGTATTAATTATTTTCATCCAAGTTTCTTGTTAGGGTAAGCCAGACAGACAACCAATAGATTGTATTGCTATGCTATAGAACTTGTCCCTTTATTTAGAACTGATTCAACAAAAAATATTTGGAATTAATTTTTAGCAGATAAAGAAAGCTGTGAGACGGCTAGAATTATAAAGGTCAAGTTAACATTGATGTTAAGGAATGTGTTTTTTAAAATGACTATAAGTGGTGGATTACAAATCCTTTCAGGAATGCTATAATGAAGCTTTACTGTCTTTACTTAGAAGAATATTATTAGCATAGCAATTTTGTAAGATTAATATTCTGCTAAATTGTCTCAAAGGTTTCAGATAACTCTTCTAATTTGATGGGAAATTGTTACCAAAATTACATCTCTTATGAAAAACACATATTAATGTACCAGCCAAGATAAATACATTTTAATAAATAAGCATTATGTTGCAAAGGAGTTATATCTTATTTGAACCTGATATAATGAGTAATGGAGCATTTCAACTTGATACAATGAGTAATGAAACCTTTCAACAGCACTGATGATTCACTATGTCATCAAAATATGCAGAAATTTTAAAAGAGAGACATTAAAATCATCACAGACAACCATTTGGAGTCTACAAGAATAAAGCCTGAATTATTTTCCATGCTCTGGCAGAGCAAGAGACAGAAGCTCCTTGCCCAAGTTGTTCATAGAATCCTGAAAGGAGCAGAGAGTATGAATAATTTATTTCTCCTTGTAGTTGTCCAATACTGTACTACAAAATGGTACACCTGATAAAACTAACCCATCGTAACTTGACATCTTAATGGGCTGGTGTTAATTTTGACTAGACTTTATAACATCATTTATTTTTCATTATCTCTGTAGAATTGCACTGGCTTGTAAGATTGTTAACAACTGAATGTAAAATTGGAGTTATAAATCAAGAATGAGAATGGGAAAAGTAACTTTACTATAAAATAACAGTATTAGCATTTCCATTTCAATAATAGGGTCAACTAAGTAAACTGTTTGCTATAATCAGATATTTAAAATTTTTTTCCATAAGAACAACAGCTTTTCCTCTTTCAAGAATTATTTCTAATCTCTCCCTGATCTTTCTATATGGATTTTTAAGTATTGTACTTCCCTTAATATATATGTGATATCTAATTCAATGTTGCTGATGGCTGTGTTTTTTTGCACTACATGTTAGATTGCAAAATTAGAGTGCTACTAATATCCAGTTTTTTTTTAATCATCTTCTTGAATCAGAGTTCAGCAAAATATATGACTCCTTCCATGTCAGTAAGGTCAGGGAAAGTAAAAAGATATGTTTAAAGATGGCAAATGTTAATTGCCTAGGTCTTTTTAATATTTTCAACTAAAAAAAAATACTTCCATAAGATCCAGGGAAAGGATACTTGAGCTTTCAGAGTTGATAAAATTTTAGCTGGAAAAGTTCTTACAATAAATCTTTCCAAATATAAGTTGGTTATCAAAAACTAGCTGCTTTGCACTGCAAAGAACTTCAGCCTCAACTAGCAAAGTTTCACCTCTGGAATTCACAACCAATCTAACTGTGTCCATTTTGCAGTTGCCAATTCAACTCTATGACTTCATCTGTCTGTCACTTGGAATCTGTCAGACTCACATAGACATAATATTCAACCCCCAGTCTGAAAGTCACTAAGTTGTGCAGATGGAAACCAATATGGAAACCAGTATGATTTCAACAGCACCAATGCAGTGCAATAATTGTCAAACAACAACAACAACAACAACAATAACAACAAAACTATGAGCTTCTCATGGGATTAAAATATGAATGTAAGGTCAGAAAACATAGCCATCAATTAAGATTCTGAAAGATAGTTGTCTTGGGGCACGCTTAAGGGAATAGTTATGAATAATCTGTCAAGATATATATATATATTTTTTCGTGTCCGGCAAAGGATCGCAACCCTCAGTGTCGCGCCCGTACCGGACCGGGACCGGCAACGGGATCGCAACCCTCAGTGCTGCACCCGCACCTCGCTTAGCCAGTGAGCAGGAACCGGTCTGTATGTGGGATCCAAACCCTCGGTGGGAGCGCCACCGTGCTCCCTAGCGGCGCACTGTAGTAGTGCGCCACCGGGCTGGCCCATGTCAAGATATTTTTAAATTTATTTTTTACTATTACTTTGATATACCTAAGTGGTGCATACAAATTGCTCAGGGTAAAATCCATCAGTAATTACTAGTTTTTATAATGAGTAGTTCTAAGTATGGTCAGTAATTTATCCAAAAACCAATCTCTCTCACTAGCTTGAACCTATTACTTGTATCAATACTGCTCTCTCATAAGGAAGATATTTGTAACAGCAGTACTAATAAGCTCAAAATTCTTAACTTTTATGTAAATATAGCTTATCTATTTATATGAAAATGACCTTTTACAAGAGCTATTCAATTTCAAGTAGCATTGTTTAGAGTATTTAAGTAAGCCTGGATTATGGATCCCTTTCAAATGTGAATCGAAAGTTCAAAAAACATGTCTTGAAAATAGTGCTGTCTTGCATGTTATTTTCAATATCAACCCAAGCTTGAATAGGACAACTTCAGCAAATGACAAAGGGCAAATTTAATTTTCACATTAATGTGTTTGGTGACAAAGTTCTCAATTATTCTTACCATCTTGCCAAATTTTTCCATCCTAAATCTGGCTGGAATTTGCTCTTCAGTGCCAAATTATTTGTTGACTCATCTCCCACCATGCTTGTTCAGGCAACAGATGGAAAAAAATGTTTTTGTGATAAAAGTGTATTCATTATGTCTTCCCAGTGTGAGTTTATTGTTCCCTCTTTTTTTGTCTGAGAAAGATTTATCAACTATCTTGATTAAACCAATATCAGCACCATTATGAATATTAAGGGGGCACAAATCCCCACCCACGTGGAGGCCAGTAGTTGTTCAACTTTGGGCAAGATGAGGGCTGAATAATCTTCCAATGCCTCCTCACACTTTTTAATTCCTATTTTTTTTTTTTTTTTGTGCCAGATAACTGGCAAATAAAGGGCTAAAACTGAGGCTATACAAAATCAAACATTGCTAGGAATGTTCCACTTTAAGTCAGCAATAGATTGAAGAAAAGCAAGGTAAAGATATACCTTGGCACAAATTATAGTACTGACCATTATCTAATGCAGTCATATTTCAGTTATCCAAATGGAATTAATTTGAATAAACCGATGGTCAGATAAGAAGGAAAATAAAAAGCATTTTATGTAAATATTCATGTCATGCAAAATGACCTCATTTAAACGACCTGTTTGGAGTAAGAAAGACTCTAATGAGTAAAGTTCAACTGTAAATTTCAGTTCAAAAGAGAGAAAAAAAATTAACTACATTTGCATTGTGTTTCAGGCATTTTCTTCTGCAATAAGTTCATGTTGTTAGAGTCTTTAGGGAAATGTGAGAACTAATACCTTCTCAGCTGCTGTTGCACTTTAAGATGAATATCAAAAAAGTTACATAGTGATGAAAAGTATTCTTGTCAGTAAAACATCCAATGTCACTTTAAGACTTACAGTTCTCTGCACATTTCAGGCAAATAAATTTTAATTTTTCAATAAGGAGTCAACTATTTAAACTGATGCTGAAGCACATTGATAGACCTAATTAGGTATAAAACCTGGTGACTAAAGTCACCAAGAGTATATGATCTCATGCCCTAGGTAACGCATTCAGTGTTTTTATTATTATTGTATGATAATTCCCCCAGCTTTTTCTGTAAGGAACTCTCTCTGGGCTAAGTAATTGGTAGTTTCTCATGCATGTTTCAATAGTCTTCAGAAAAAAATGTTTCTGAACAAATGCCATCTACTATGGAATACTATTTGAACTGCATTTATTTCTACAGCAGATTTCCCTAGTTGGCCAATTAATTACAAGCTATAAAGGTCTTTTTAAAGTCACTTGGACAAAAAAAAAAAAGGACAGCAGTTACGGTTCATTGTTCCCATCTTGAACTATCCCTCATAATGCAAGTAGTGTACATCATAAATACCTTTTCAATTTTGTTAGGACAAGATATAAATACATATAGACTGTTCAAAATTGTCACTAAATGAATGGTGTGGGCTTTGATTTTATTCTTATCACTTTTGTGTTTGGAGAATAAAAAGAATTTGTCTACAAACATTTTTTGGCCATTGCTTGAGAAGATTTTTAAACCTATAGAATATCTATTAACAAATACCATGATCAGTACTGAAATATTTAGATTTGGATAATTAAAGAAATAGAATCACAATGCAGTGGAGATTGAATTAATTTCCCCTTTTTGTGTATCTGTTCTTGAAGCCAGATAATCAATTTTTTTTTTAACCTTAGGAGCTTATTTGTACATTCTAGCAGAGGAGTATAGCTACTCATAAACTCTTAACCAAAAAACAGTTCTTAAATTTTTATAATAATTTTTGGAGCCTAGGTTTTCCCAGACTACATATACTTTCAAGGTAAATCTTAAAAATTACTAACATTATTTACTAGTTATTTAGCATCTATTTAATTGATCACAGAATAGGTAATGATTTTTCCCTTAAATAAAGCATATTAATTTTGAACATTTTATTACCATGGCAGGATCGAAGATATCCTGGGATATGGATGGATATTACAGAATCCTATTAATTTGGTCATCTGCATCTGTAGCTAAATTAGAATATGTCAATATGAAGCTTAGTAGTCCCAGAATCACAGCGGAGGTATAATAGTGAGAATTATGAGTCAGGGCATTTTCTGGACGTACTGTTATTACACTTTTCCAATATCAAAGAGCCACATAGAGTGTAAGGCTTGTAGTAGGCACTTAAGACATATTTCATGAGTTAATGAATGGGCAAATTGCACATAACTTTTAATCACAACTGTATATTTGGTGCACATGTACGTAATAAATGATTCAGACATGTTTATCCTTTTTTTTTTAAGCAGTTATTGTATGTAACCATCTAGATGAATTCCCATGTAAGTCACTAGTTAAGAGAAATATTATATTTTGGGTTGATATTTGCTTTCAAGCTAGTTCTTTTACTTTGAAGAGATATCAGCTAACAAGTCTACTTATCAGAAAGGCACTTTTTACACTTTAGAAATGACTAGCAGCCCCCCAAGCAGCGTTTGAAATTTGTAAAAAGGCTCCCCAGGGCTCCATCTGATATTTGCCCTGGCCTAGAGAGCTGGGCCTTTTCCTTTGGGCTCATTGCTGATAATACTGATATGGACCTCTTACTTCATTTGCTTTGATAAGGGCATTATTTCCCCGCTGCTTGTGAGAAATAGGACTATAGAGATTCTCTGGAGCTGTAGGAAACTGCCCTTTTCACACACAAAAAAAGAGTGAATTTCTGTTCTCATATACCGTTATCACATTGGTAGGCATATTAATCACAAATACACATTGTGAAGAAACTCAGTACTACATTTTTAAAAATAATTTTGATTGGTTTGATATATTTCTGAAAAATAGGCTTGAAACAGCTGCAAGACGTAATTACGAGGAAACAGACAGGACTATGCAGAACTTGATGAGCCTGGAAAACAGTACCTCTGATATAAAAAACAATGCATGGTCCAGAGGCAGTTTAACATAATAATAATAACTACTATCACTACTAATAACAGTGGCTAGCTTTTACAAAGCTAGCACTTACCAAGTACCAGACCCAGATTTTAAATGCTTTACATATTTTAACTGATTTAATCTTGCACTATCATTAAACTCATGTTATAGATGAGAAAACCGAGGTACAGAAAGGTTGAGTAATTTGTTCATGGTCAAACAGCTAGTAACAAAACCAGTATTTGAACTCAGGCAGAAAGTTTTAAGAATGTACTTAGTTTAATTCCCAGATTTGCCATTAGCGTTTGTGTGCCCACAAGCATGTCACTCAAACTCTCTGGCCCTCAGTTCCCTCAACAATTAAAGGAGGGTTAATAATGCCTAGCACACAGGGTATTTATAGGTTAATAATTGCAAATCATAATAATGGTTGATATTTGTTGAGCATGAGGGTCATGATCTTTACTCTTGGTAAAGTAGTTAAGAGTACTTTGTAGTCAGGCTCCATTACTTACTTGTCATGTGATGTTGGGAAAGTACTTTACATCTCTGGTCCTCAGTTTCCTCATCTGTAAAATAAAAAACATTTCCACATCTTCAAAATAAAAACAGTAATAGCTATTCATTAGGGCTGTTACAAAGATTAAACAAGATGATGCACAAGAAGTATTTGGCAAAGCTCAAAGACCAAGAGAGAATCTCAAAAGAAGCAAGAGAAAAGTGTCAAGTTACCTATAAAGGAGCTTCTATCAGACTAAGAGCAGACTTCTCAACAGAAACTCTATAGGCCAGAAGAAAATAGGATGATATATTCAAAATCCTAAAAGAAAAAAAACTGCCAAGAATACTACATCCAGCAAGGCTATCCTTCAGAAATGAGGGAGAAATAGTGTATTTTCCAGACGAGCAAAAACTGAAAGAGTTCACCACCACACGACCAGCCCCACAAGAAATTCTCAAGGAAGTCCTGCATCTGGAATCTGAAAAATGATAATCACTACCACAAATACCAAGAAAGAACAAAACCCTCTGGTCGAACAAAACTGCAAATGAGAAAGAGAAGGAAACTAAATCTTACCACCACAAAAAGCCATAGTGACAATGTAACAATGCCCCTACTTTATTTATTTATTTTATTTTTCGATCAAAAGAGAATTGATTT
>NW_007726145.1:1315238-1333634 GCF_000696425.1 Galeopterus variegatus
TTCCTTCCTTCCTTCCTTCCTTCCTTCCTTCCTTTCTTTTTCTTTCTTTCTTTATTTTAGCTCCCACTTATGAGTGAGGACATTCAGCATTGCTCTTTCTGTGCCTGGCTTATTTCACTTAATATAACTTTCTCTAAGTTCATCCATGTTGCTGTGAGTGGCAGAATTTCATTCTTTCTTATGGCAAAGTAGTTTTCCATTGAGTATATATACCACATTTTCCTTATCCAGTCATCTGTCAATGGACATTGAAGATGATTCCAACTCTTGGCTATTGTGAATAGAGCTACGGTAAACATGGGATTGCAGGTATTCCTTAGACATGACGATTTCCATTCCTTTCTGATTTTAGTAATATCAGTCTTCTCTCTTTTCTCTTGGTCAATTTAGATAAAGGTTTGCAAATTTTGCTGACCTTTTTCTTTGAGAATCTACTTTTAAAAAAGAATCATCTTTTGGTTTTGTTGATTTGAGAACAGAGATATTGTTTTTTAATTCCCTATTTCATATATTTCTATTGTAATCTTTGTTATTTCTTACTTATATTTGCTTTAGACTTTGCTCTACTTTTTCTATTTTCTTAAGGTAGAAATTTACAGTACTGATTTGAGATATTTTTTGTTTTGAATATAGGTGTTTGCAAGTATAAATTTTCTTCTAAGCACTGCATGAGTCCTGCATTCTATAAATTTGATATGTTTCACTTTAACTGTTATCTCAAAGTAATCTCTAATTTCCCTGTGATTTTTCTTTTTACCCATTGTTTATTTAGGAGAGTGTTGTTTAATTTCCACACATATGTGAGTTTCCTAAATTTCCTTCTCTTACTATAGTCAGAGAACATATTTTCTATGATCTCACTCTTTTATTTTTTAAAAAAGGAAAATTTAGACATACAAGTTCACAGAAATATTTCTTTTATCTTTCAATTCTATTTTTCCATGAACTTTTTGAAGTGCCCTTGTGTTCATATTCAGTTCCATTGATTTTTTATGTAATGTATGTTGCTAAACTTAGATATTTAATTTCTGTTCTTGATTTCTTTTTATTAAGCAGACTTGTTGATGTGCTTAGAAATTAATTTGCCTTTGAAAAGTTTATTCATCTTCCACTGTTGAAATTAATTTGATATTTGCAAGCATTTGGAAGACTTTAGAGAGCTATTTCAAATAATTGTAGAGATTATAAAATGAAATATGTAAACTTTAATAAGTTCTACATCTCCAGTTTTTGTGAAAATTTGAAGCTCTACTCTCTACAGAGTATTTTGTTATTCATCTGTTATTCAGTTTATGTATTTGTTATTTGAACAAATAAATGTACATATTCTTAAAAAATAAAAATATTAAAAATAAAATAAAAATAAATAAAAATTTTAAAAAGAGGCTTTAGGAAGGCAAGAGTGACCAGTAATGTGCTGACCACTTTTGAATAATCTGTAATATGTAGAAATTCTTACACCTAAATAATCATATAATATTCTGACCAAGACACCTTTATGAAGATTATATCTGTTTAAGAAGGATACAGTAGTCACAGAGGTGGAATCCAGCTGAAACAGTGCAATAGACTGAATATAAGTGTCCCTCCAAAATTTGTATGTTGAAGGTGGGAACTTTGGGAGGTGATTAGGTCATGAGGGTATAACTGTTATGATGGATTAGTGCCCTTATGAAAGGGACCCCAGAGAACTCTCTAGCCTCTCTCTGCCATGTGAGCATATGAGAAGTCAGCAGTCTGAAACCCAGAAGAGTATTCTCATCAAACCTGACTGTGCTAGCACCCTAATCTTGAACTTCCAGCCTTGAGAATTGTGAGAAATAAATGTGTTGTTTATATAAAAAAAAATTACTCAAGTTCAAATTTATTGGGCATTATAACAAAGGAGGCAAAAAAACAGCCTGGGGATCATTTAACATAGTGGCACTGTAAGCCTTAATGTAGTTTTAGAAGACATTAAAAGTTCAAACCAGAAGTATGCAAGTCTTATTCTCAGCAATAACCAATGAAAAGAAAAGTGTGTTTGAGATTTATAAAGCATGTTAACATGCGGGATCTTATTGGGCAAGACGAAAATGTTCTAGAACTAATTTATGGTGATGATTATACCACCTGGTAAAGTTACTAAAAACAATTGAATTGTATACCAGAAATGGGTGAATTTTATGATATGTAAAATATACTTCCATAAAGTTATAAAAAACATATTTAAAATAAGTTGTTAGAGTTAATGCCTACTCTTTATGTCATGTTTAAAGGAAGAAGAATAGAGAATTGAAATTTATTAAGCACCTAGTACGTGCCAATCAGTATGCTACATGCTCTACCTTAAGTTGTCCCATTTTATACTCACAGCACAGCACCCTATGTGGTAAGCATCCTTTCCTCCATTTTACAAATGAAGAAACAAGCATGGTGAGGTTGAGTTACTTACCTAAGGCCATTTAAGTAATAAGTGGTGGCAAATCCAGGTCTTTGAGAAACAGTGTGATAGAGTGAAAGGACCCTGGGCTGGAGAGTAAATGTAAATTTCTTCAAACAGAGAGTGGTCCTTTAAAATCCTACTGATAATTTTATGACAAAAAATGTCTCAACATAAAGCTTCTAAGACTCTAAGGCATCGAGTAACACTATCTGGCAATAACCAATGAAGCACGAAGATGTCATGGTCTATTATTACTGAAAAATTCCTTCAAGCTGGAGAACATATTTGGGAACTTTTTGTGAAGAGGAGTGGAGACACACAAGAAGACATTCCACCTGGAAGACATTACAGGGACAATGGCATTGGTGTGAAAGTTTCTATGATACTGTATAAATATCAGGTCATTATTATGAGTACACACTCTCAGAAACTGCTGCACAAAATCACTTTCTTTGCTTCCACTTATCAGTCTGAATTCAGTAGAGCATTGTTGACCCTTTTTCTCTGGGTTCTTTTATATTCTCTTAATCTGTTTTAAAATTCTTATTATGAACATTTTCAAATATATAAAAATAGAAAGCATTGTATACTAAACACATGTATACCCAAATCCCCAAGTCAATAATATTCAAGATTTTGCTGTATCTACTTTATTCCCTTCTACTGTTTTTTAATAAATGATTTTTTCAGATATGTTGATGGTGGAATATTCTAATAAATATTCTTAATTATAGTCTATATGTTATATACCTTTTTCTTTGCAGTCTGTATTTATAATATATCATAATTAACATATATCATAAATAATAACTGACCTCTTCCCATTCAAGAAGTAATTTAGCCAACATATGCCTCAAAGACCAAATGCTCCTCATTTGTGCCAAATTATTCATCGTTAGGGCACAATGTATTCTCATTACATCTTCATCCAAGTACTCTCTCTAGGCTTACTCTGGTTACTTAATTCTCCCATGGAGTTCCTGTACCACATACTGTATAAACCTGACTTCTCTATAGAATCTTCAATAGTTACAGTCTACTCTACTAGCTTTTCCTCCAAATCTATTCTTCCTTTCTCTAATAGGCACATAGTCACCAAACTTGAGACTACATTTCCCAGTTTCCCCTACCTGCAGGTAAAACATGTTTGGGCCAATGTGATATGACTGTAAGTGAATGTGTGCAGCAAATGAGCCATCTTCACTTGAAAGCCATGTTGCTTTCTCTGGATTTATTACTTCTTTGCTCAAATATGATGTGGAAGCAACGCAGCTTTGATGATGCAGATGAAGAGAATACCCTAAAGGATGGCTAAGCAAAGAGATGGAAGGAATTTGGGGCCATGAATGACTCTGAGGATCAGAATTGAAAATCCAGCAGAGAACTATAAGGCATTATGTGCCAGAGAGGTACACTTATAACCGAAATATCTTATTTAAGTCATTGTATTTTGGTATCTCTTTGTTACAGCAGTTTAACATTTACCCTAATTATTACACTAGTATAAAGTGCTCTAGTGTAGACATAATACTGGCTTTGCATGTTAGCCAGATCTAGGAATTCTAGTTCTATCACCTATTGTATATGTGGCATTGGTAAATTATTTAAACTTTATGAATTCATTTCCTTACCTGCAAAATGGAAGTACCAATATCTACTCATGGTAGTGTGAGGATTCAATGAGACAAAGGATGTTTCTCATCTTGCATGGTGCCTGAAATACTTTGTGGTGCTTAATAAGTGTGTTTTCATAGTCTTTTTAACACACTTGTAAGAAAAAATGTTTTCTGATTTTTTTATTGAACTGATTTTTTATTGAGTATTTTCCCTGGTGATACCAACCCTACCTATTTATGCAATTTAATTAACCCAGTCAATGTCCAGTGTTGTGCACCAGTTTTTTTTTTTTTTTTCAATTTTAAAATAGAGTTTGACATATACAAAGTCATTTTGAGAATATAGGCAGTTGGCAGGAGAAAATCATTTGAACAGACTTTTGAGTTTTTGCAGATCTACATGTCATGGCCATGATGGCTCAGTGAACAAACAAATATGTTTCATGTCTTCTGGGATGGAATGACTGGTCAGAGAGGCTTTTGTATTAATACATGCCTTGAATTGCAAGTCCTCACAATTTTCTGGTGTTAAAACAGGAAATGTGGTTAATCTTTGAAGGCTTTGCAAGGTTTCGTCATTGTGATTCAGTGTCTAGACTCAAATGATGAAACTGACAGAGGAAAAAAATGACTCCTTAAACATCACGTAGCTTATCAGACTGGTCTAGAAAGAGGGATAGGAACTGCAGTTGTTGGACACCATAAACAATGCTTTATTTAGTAAATTATTCAGTCTATGTATAACAAAGGCAGTCATAAGAAACCCTATTATTGCACTATTTTCAAAGGATAAATAGTTGTAAAATGATAGCACACAGCAATTGTTTGAAATTATAACTGTGAAATTAGTAGGGAGAAACATACCTCAAAAGTATACTACATTGTATTTGAGCTTTCTTATATGAGCCTTAAAATCAATACTTAGGGGGTCTCTCAATCTCAGGTGAGTCACATGAGGATATGTCACTGACAAAGTACACCTTTGGACACCTCCTAGTGCACAGATATCTATTTTGGAAAGGGCACATGGGTTAATGATACACCAATATTCTTTGCTGCTAATAAAAATGTGAAAGATTAATATTTCTGGTGCTTGAAACTCCTTTCTGATCAACCGGCCAAGCAGAGCATTGAGATGGAGGGCGATTGCTTCCTGTATCTTGCAATCAACAGTGCTCACTATCTGTAAGGGATTTTTCTCCCCAGATACTTAAAGGAATTGCAGTATGAGTTATTTTCTATCAAATAGGATTAACTTTGTTCTAGATGGAACACTCTTGATTTTCTCTGCCAAGGAGTGCAGTTCGGTGTGTCATGCATTACTGCTCACTACAGACCATCAAACTCATTTCATTTGTGACAAGAGCTGGAATTAGACTTTGTTCTCCAGAGATATGATGCCCATGTATTAATCTGATCTGTGTTTCCTTCCAAGCCCCCTTGAATATTGCTATAACAGCTTCTCTTTTTGCTACTAACTCCACCTTATTTATTTGTTTGTTTGCTTGATTCGGAAGTAAAGAGAAAAGCATTTTTGTGTTTGCCCTGTCTACAGAAAGAAGTTTCATTGTCTCTGTTTGGCGTGGAGTTAGCCTTCTACTGAGCTCTCGTGGGCCCAGGCAGGCCATCTCATCATATGTCCTTTATTTACTATCTGATTCTCTGGCTCTGGTTCCTTCACCTCTAAGGATTTAGCAGCCATCTCTAATGCTACAAAATAACATGAAGCTCCAAATTCAAGAAGCTTCAAACTGTCTTACCTATGTCAAAGGACTGTCATTTTTAGACCTCATCTGAGGCTGCAGATCATTGCCTTTATATTTTATTTTGAGATAACCAGGAGAAACCAAATCATGTAGTTCTTGGGAGTGGGGGGGGGGTCTTGATTATTGTCAGTAATGAATGACAGATAAATGTCTGAGTTCCATTGTTAAACATATACATTTGGAAAGAATTAGCATATGTATTTAGCCTTTCCCTTTAGGAGATTATATTTTTAAATATTAGAAAACAACAAAAATATACTTTTAAATTTTGCTCAGATAGAATTTTCCAACTGAAAAGACCAAGGTCATTTATAATTGTCTTAATTGATTTTGAAGTTGAGTAAACTCAGAGATTAAAATAGGATACAAATGTGTCATTTGCTATCATAATTTAATAAAAAGTAATGCATGGCCTCTTGGAATGTGTATTAGTTTAAATATTGGTCAATCAAATTAAAAGAAATGCCTACTTATTTGAATTGCACAACTTTGAGGAAGACTCTGAATACTACTATTTTAGAAAATGATTGTTCAAGCTAAGAAATATAATTGGGCTTAATGCAGTATTAATGGTCACACAGTGGTCTCCCTGACATTGTAAAACACTCTTATGCTAATAGGAGTGTCAGTTCATGTTGCCTCTCAAATACTAAATGACCCTTGATTGGTTGTTGAGAGGGCAATTTTTTTTCTTGGCAAAATGCCTCAGCATGAAAGTGTGTTGGAGGGTATACTTGTTGAAAGGAATTTCAGGTATACGCTGGGGTATCCATCAGCTTTCTTGTTAAGTTTGGTTTAATTTGCAAACCGCATGTCAGAACAACTGTGCACTTAGACTGTCTCTCTAATGGAACCTGGGGTCTGGGTCCTTTAGAAGAATATCGTAATCAGATTTTATTCATAAAGCTTTTTTCTAATTATTCCCATTGGACCAGGTTAGTTCTGTGCCAATCAAGGGCAATAATTTTATTGGGGTGATTGCTAGACTAAAACACTCAAATTAATAGAATTGAAAATGTTCTGTTAATAGAAGAAGTATTTTGATAAGATTTTGATAAATTTTTAACCTTAGAATCTCTGAACATACAGTGAAATTGCATTCTAATGATATACTTGACTTACGTTGCACCTTTCTAAAGACCTTCGAGTACATTTACGGGTTCAGATTATGCAACAGCATATATTTTCCCCCATTTTTCCTCAAACATGGAAACTAAGGTATAACAGATACAATTTCCTCAAGGTCACAGTGCTAGTGGAAGAATGTAACTATAGTTGGGGAATAGACATGGCTTTTTATTTTGTCGTACAGTTGTTTGTGCCAAATGATACCTGGCATTTCTCCTTTCATCTCAAAATGATAAGGAAGCCTCGATGGTCTTCAAATATTCATGACAGAGTGACCTAGAAAGCTGGTCACTTCACCATGGAAGATTACTGAATCCTTGTTTAGTGATAAGGCATGAAACTGTATCTTATTTCTATGTGCCCTAATCTCTATCTTCCCTGTGGTAACAAGCCACACCCATCCCTATCTAAAAGGAAAAATGAAAAGATTAATAATACTCACTATTGACAACGGTACAAGAGAACAGTTACTCTCATTCACTGTTGTTGAAAGCATAAATTGATCAAACAGTTTTTGGAGGGCAAATGGAAATACGGAACAAAACTTAAGAGTACATATCTTTTATTTTTTCCTTATAAATTCTATTTTGAAGAATCTATCAGACACGATTTCTTCTGGCAATATGGAAAATAAAATTATCTGGAGGCTCTTAATGCAGAAAAAAATTAGATTCTATGAGTATGAGTATATTTGTTATATTCCTTGAAACACACAGAACAGGGAAAATTTCTAAGAGAAAAAATAGTGAGCTGAAAACAGAGAAGCGAGCAGAAAGCACATGAAAAGACATGGTTTTTCTAATGATACATGCTAAAAACCACATTGTAGATGGATAGGGGGGTATTTGAACCTGAGATTCTGGGGTGAAGTATAGACTCTGGATGGATGATAAAAGTATTTGAGGTCAATAGCACCCATGCATCTCAGAAAAAGCAAATACAATTCCTCTATGGAGGAAAGCATCCAGGATGTACAAAGGTAAAGAAGAAAACAACTTTAAGTTCACAATTAAAGATCACAAAATTCACAAAAAAATGAACCACCATGAGTTAGAGTCAGCAGAAATAAACAACAAAAATCCAACAGATTCATACCCATAGGGGTTTCTGATTCTAAAATTATCTAATACAGTATATATGAAAACTAGAATTTAAAAAAATCACAATGAATAAATAAAAGATGGAACTATAAAATTAGTATTCAACAAGAAACTAAAAACTGTGTGCAGCAGATTTGAAAAAGAACCAAATAAAACTTAATAAAATAAAAATTGTCAGTGTGAAAATAAATAACAAAGTTAATGGATATGTTAAACAGTGAAATCACAGAAAATAGATAAATGGAATAGAAACAACTCAGAAAGAGACTCATTTTGTATGTTGGAGTTTAATACACAGTCAATGTAGCATAGGAAGAATTTATTCCACCCTCTTCTTGAACAGAAGTCAACAAACTATGGCCTGTGGGCCAAATCCAGTCCACCATGACTATTTGATTATGTACTGTCTATAGCTGCTTTTGCTCAACTAAGGCAGAGTTGAATACTTGTGACAGAGACTGTGTGGCCCTCAAAGTTTAAAATATTTGCTATTTGGCCCTTTATGGGAAAGTTTTTCTGACCTCTGTTCTTGAAATATTGTTTTGCTAAGTTTATGATTCTAGGAAGACTCAAAATCTTAAAGATATTAACTCTTTCCAAATTGATTAATGGAGTCAATGAAAGTGCAATTAAAATCCTAGCATATTATTTTGAGGAAATTTACAAGCAAGCCCCCAGAATAATCTAAAGAAATCTGAAGAAGAAGGAGGAAAAGAAGAACAAGTTGATGACCATGGGTGAAATTCCCCTACCAGATATCAAAATTATTATAATGATATAGAAATTATGACACTATGACATTGGCTTAGAAATAATCATAATCATTAGTAGTAGTAGTAGTACTAATAGAAACACTTACTATGTGTTGCTTTGTGTTGCTTCGCCCCCCACGGATTTGTCACCCCACTTCCCCTGGGTGACAGAGCCCCAGAGGATTACTCAAAGCCCATCTCTTCTGAGCAGTGAGAAGCCCCGAAGTGGTTAACTTCCCAGGCACCTTCTAGTGAGAGGCTGCCCTTTCTTGGGAAATTAACACAGAATTGGGGTTTTCTTCCTGCGTTTATTTTCCAGCCCAGGAAGTTACAAGAAGAAAACAAAGATGGGGTTATAGTTTAACAGTATAGGCTGGTAGCTTTCAGTGAAACAAGCCAGATGACATTCCAGTAGACAATTAAGTGGTCTTATCTACACAAGCTTGATCTTAGCAAACATTCCTTCTTATAGCAATTTCTCAGTATCTTTACATAACAATCAGTAACTACTCTGTCCTTGAGCCAGCAACCTGCTGTGCCACAATTCTTATCTTGCAACAGAAACTTATAGCCTGAGGAAAGTTTCCAGTTCTTGCAAGGTCAATATTTGAAACTGCAAGGCTTTGGAAAACCAGGCCCTCTGAAGTACATATGCTTGATAGTATATTCCACACCTATGTGCCAGACACTGACACATATTAATGAATTTAATCCTCATAACAACCTTATGAGGATAGTGTTTCTTTTCTCCATTTTACAAATTAAAAAGAATAGATCACAAAGATGTTAAGTAATAAACAAATTGACCAATGGAACAAATAGAGATTCCAGAAGGAGACTTGGTGTGCTGTTTATCTAATGCTGTGCAGCAAACACTTCCAAAACTTAGTGGCTTAAATTAACAACAATTATTTATTATCTCTCACAGGGTCTCACTAAGTTGCAGTGAGATGGTGGCAAGATCAGAGTCATCTCAAAGTCTTGATGCCTATGCTGGGAAGACTCAAATAGTTAGAGGTTGGAATATTTGGAGCACCTTAAGTATTTCTCTCTATTTTCACATTTTTTTTTCTGCCTGGTGGCTTCAGTGTAGCTAGAATTCTTCCATAGCATCTTAGGCTCAAAAGGCATGTGTTCCAAGAGAGAGAACCAGGCAGAAAGAAGGTGCATCATGCTTTCTGCCCTAGCCTCAGAAGTCGTGCAGTGTTGCTCCATTGTAGTCCCTGGCATGACCAGTTTTGAGAGGAGAAACAGACTCCAACTGTCTATGGAAGAGTGTCCATGTCACTTTGTAAGAAGAACATGTTAAGTGGGCTCTATTCCTCCAGCTGTCATTGGAAGATAGATTTTTCCATGCTCTGGCATATATGGAAATATATGAAGATTAGTGGGGGAAGTCTGGACTATTTAATAAGTTATGCTGAGACAATTGATTATATATAAAAAAGAAAAAGATTGTATCCTTATTTCATCAACCTCCAACTCAATTTCTGATTAAGGGCTTAACTGTGAAAGGCAAAATGTGGAAACTATAGAAGAATAGCTTTATGGCCTCAAAATTAAAAAGAATTTTTTTAGGACACACAAAGTGCTAACCATAAAATATGAGATTAATAAATTTCGTTACATTAAAATAAGAATGTTTATTTATGGAAAGACATAATAAAGTGGGAAAACAAATTAAAAACTTGGAGAAGATATTTGAAACACCAAAACTGACAAAATTCTAGTAACTAGAATATATAAAGAACTCTCACAAATCAATAAGAAAAAGACAAGCAATTCAATAGAAAACTGGTCAGAAGCATGAATAACTGTTTCACAGAATGAGAAAAATGAAAGGATAATGAACAAATGAGTATTAAAAAGTGTTCAACTTCATTAGGAATCAGAGAGATACAAATGATCAGCAAAACAAGATACATCCCCCAAATTGGGAAAAAATAGGAAATCTGACAAAATTAAAAAGTGTGATGATATCAAAATGTGAAGCAACCATAATACTTATATATAATACTGTACTTATGAAAGCTTAAATTTTTACTGTCATTCTAGAAAACAATTTTGCACTGTCTTGGAAATTTGAACATGTACATATTATATAATCCAGCAATGCAAGAGAATGGATTAATAAATTATGGGATGGTTACAAATTGGAATGTTTTATAAGACAGAAAATGAATGAACCACAACAATGTGAAAAAACCTAATATACTATTGATGGAAAAAGCAAGTTGCAGACTACATAGAGCAAAATAAAATGTTTATAAAGGCCAAAAACATGCAAATCAAATACATTGTTTATGCATTCAGAAATAAGAGAAACCCTTTAAGAAAGCAAAACACATGGGCCGAGCCCGTGGTGCACTCGGGAGAGTGCGGCACTGGGAGTGCAGTAGCACTCGTGCCGTGGGTTCGGATCCTATATAGGGATGACCGGTGCGTTCACAGTGCTCACTGGCTGAGTGCAGTGCGTCCAGTCTCAAAACGGACCAAAAAAAAAAAAAAAAAAAAAAACTGAGGCACAGAGAAATTACCCAGGATCACTTGGCTATCCAGGATTGTAACGAGACCTCTGGTCTCATTCACAGCTGTTTCCATTATAGCCTGCCCAGGCCCTTAGCCAAACAGGACTGAACTTCACGTAAAGCAGGCTTGTGTCTCTAGGTACACACAATCACCAGGAACTTTAGAAGCAGGCAGTTATTCTCTGCCACTCCTTCCTCTTTCTGGGCAGTGGAGGCAGGAGAACAAGAGAAGGATGGAGTCTGAGGAAATAAGAAAGCAATCTTAATGCCTTACTTCTTAAGTAGAGTGATGGATTCATGCTTACTCATTTTATTATAGGGCTTCATATAGTGCATGTATGTTACAGTTACTTTAATCATATCAAATAATACTTGATAAACATAATAATTAATACAAATCATCCATTATACAAAAATTGTTGCATAACTGTGCAAAATCATATGTCAAAGGACATTCATTACAGCATTATTTTTAATAGCCAACAGACTGGAAATACTACAGTGTTCACATCAGGAGAGTAGATAAATACAGTATGGTACACATAAAATGAAATGCATTGTATCCATTACAAAGAATGTGGAACATTTGCATGTTCTAGCATAGAAGTTTACCTTTGACATGTTGACTGATAAAAGGCAGGTGGCAGAGAAGGTTTAAGAAACATTTTATATGCATATGTGTGGGTGTATACATATATATGCATATGTGTGGGTATATATATATATAAAAAGATACACATTAAAATGTTATTGGTATTCATTTTTTAAGAGCATACATGCGGGGAAAGGAGAATGTGCTTTTACTTTTAACTGTCTATATTTCTCTACTGTGTGATTTTTATCTAAAAATAAGGTGCTATTTTGTAAAAAAAAAAAAAATTGAAATGAAAACTAAACACAAATCTCTTTTTCTGACTCTCATCACCAAACTAGTCCTGCCAAAACCAATAAATCCCCTTTCTACTTATTTCCAAAGTAATATAGGCACTCTCCATACAGTATTTAGGGAGCCCCTGCTCTGACTTTGCTGGCAGTGGACTGTTCGGTTGCAATTTAGTGAAGAGGGAGTGTATCAGGGAGTCCTTTTGTGTATCAAGGCCATTGTCACATAGTGTACTGTATCTCAGGATTGCCGGAATGTCAGGAACATATGAACATACATTCTGCCCGTCATGAGCAAAGTTTCCCTCACGAAGCTTTAAAGTTTTCTCATTTGTTGATGGCATTCCTTGTTTGTTCTTCTACAGTTACTCCATCAACACAAGATCTACTGAAGCCCTGGTAAGTATGGTTTTGCCAATGTTTCAAAAGCAGTTAGATGCTTTGAATTGCTTCATAAGCGCATGTTTACCAGAACACATCTCCTCCCTTCCTCACACCTTTTCTACTAGACTCATTGAATATGAGCTTCTGCATCTGGCAACAATATTAAGAAGTAAAATATCATGTTTTCATATTATTCAATCTAGGGACATTTTCCCTTTAAATGTTCATGTCACAAAAGCTAGCGCTATTCCTCCCACCCCCCATGGTGCTACCGGCCATTTCCTAGGAGAAAAGAAGGCAAAAACAAGGCGGAGCCATGCTGGTTTTTCTAACTGCTATACTTCTTGTCCATTATAACCTGAAAGCTTTCTTTCTCAGGCCTTTCTTCTCTCACACCCCCCATCAGCCCTTCGAAAGGGCCCTTTGCCTTGTAAAGTATAAAAGATTAAGAAAAACATCCCTGCTGTGAATCAAAGCCCCAAACTGTCCACTTTCATTTTTTTAAACAGTGTATTATGAAGTTGGAAGAATTGCCACAATAGCAGTACAGAGTGAAGAGTATAAAATGTCTTGAGCTGAGAGCACAGCAAAGATTTTAAGTCCACTCTTAGAAAACTGAGCCAAAAAAAAAAAACAAAAAAACAAAAAACATATCTATATACACAGACACACACACGAGGAGTCTTCAAAAGTTCATGGAAAGATTCACATTATGTTTTTCTTTTTTTTTACTGAACCAGAGTGCCCACCATGATTTTATTTTTTTAATTTTATTTATTTTTTAATTGGTTATGAATATTCGTGAGATACAAAGCTGATTATCACCCCTTGTGCCCATGATGTGAGGGCCAGATTCATACTGGCAGCATACCCATTACCACAAATTACATTTGTACCCCATGTCCCCCACCAAATTATCCCCATCCTCCCTCTCCCTCCCTGTTTCCCCTCACCCCCCAGTCCACTTTGTAGCCCAAAGAATGTTCTCTCCCTCTGCAAGTCCAATGCACTAGTGTGGTCTTTCTTTCCTTCCTTCTTTCTCTCTTAGCTCCCACTTGTGAGTGAGCACATTTGGAATTTATCCCTCTGTGCTTTTCTTATTTCACTCAACATAAGTTTCTCCAGGTTCATCCATGTTGTTGCAAATGGGAGTATCTCATTCTGTTTTATGGCAGAGTTGTATTCCATGGTGTATATGTACCACGGTTTCCTTATCCAATCATCCATCAATGGACATTTAGGTCCTATCATCTTTTAATTCCATTTTTCCACAAACTTTTTGAAGTACCCCCATGTTTGCATGTTTGCAAAGTTGTGAATTTCAAAACGGAAAAGTGGAGAGGAAGGTAATATTTATAAATCATTTGTGATTTATAAAGACAAAAACTTCAAAAGCAATATAGAGTTTCAATGAAACATGAAAAAAATGTGACTTCATTAAAGCATAGAATTAATCATTGGCTTAATAAACAGACTTCAAAAGAGAAACTTAAGCATGAGTTGATGGGACATTTTGTGGTAGGGAAGAACAGATCTGCAGCTCAGGCTTCCTCTGATCTATCTTGTAAAATGATCCTCACTGACAAATTTTAATCCTCTTTGGGATTCTTTCCTGCCTTCTTCTCCTCCTCCTCCTCCTCCTCCTCCTCCTCCTCCTCTTCCCATCACTACCTCTTCTATTCATTGAAATGTCTACATGCTAAAAATTCATTTCCTCTTTTATCATTTGCCAAAGAAGTCCCAGAGTTGGTTCTGCCAGGTTACCTGATAGGTCTGTGGTCTTAACTTCCCATAGGTGGCTTCTCCCTGGCTGGCTTTCATCACCAGGCTACATGCTCTGCTTTCCACTTCCCCTTTCTATTGATGACTGCTTTGGGCTACAAGGTGGTATGACAAATTAATCATTTTTTATTTGAAAATTATATTTCTGACTTAGAATAGTGGAGCCTTTCTTGGAGAAAAGATTTTAAAAAAAGGTAGCTACATGTTTGGTTGCTAAGCATTAGCCAAACTAGGGCCAGAGGGCAGGCTGTCTGCCTGTGCAAACTACTGCCAGTAGGAGCTTGGACAAAATGTTTTGGCTGCCATCCTACAGTAGCACCAGGCTGTGTTATCTTTTGTGCCAGGCTCCTGTGATTAGGACCACAGGAGACTGTCACTTTGAGGTACATGCAGAACGAAGCGTAATAAGATTTTTAAAATTGAAATGTGAGAGGTATATCTTTTTAAGTATTAGATTCTACTGTGAGGAAATGCATTTCTATTAGAGACTTGCTGTTGTCAAGACAAAAGCAGAAATAAAATCTAAGAAAACAGTTTAAAATTTAAATGGTTATTGGACAAAATATTTTCATTCTCTGAGAAATCTGTTTTCTACAGGTGGAAGTGCTTGATTCATCTATGGTTGCTTGAGAATTGCCAGTTGGAAGGCGTCAGACCTCCTACAGCGTTAGATTTTCTACTAATGGCATTCAATAACAGTTTAATGATGAACTGTTTGTCAATGTGGTAGTTGAATTCCCCTTCTCGTTCTTTCTCTTAACCATTTGCAAAGTAAAAATTCCATGGGTTCATAAATATTAGAATCATTGCTAGGAATAGAGTACTAACTGTTATAATGACCAAAAGCAGACCGATGCCACCTGATAGAGAGCTACAGTTATTTATTTCTTGGAGAAATAAGGCTTCCTTTCTTAAGCCAATTTGCTTCTATCAGAAAGTAACAATATTGCCAACATGCAAACCGATGCGGTATTTGAACTATAGGAGAATTCTAATCTCAGCAGGACAGTGTAAATCTATGCTCTGTGTAGTCTTCCAGTCTGGGAAACCAGCTGGGCAAGATTAAAAGTTTTAAAACTTCGCCTCTATGAACTTGGTTCCTCGTAACTGAATAAGGAAAAACATTATCTTCCTTATGATGGATTTAACTAAGGCATGTCCAAAACCATTGGTTAGTCTAGTCAGCACTATCAAACATCTAGTATACTCAGTGGTTTAAAAACAACAACAACAACAACAACAACAAAAACAGTCCTAAGAAATAAGATTCTTTTTTTTTCTTGTAGCCCCAAACCCCATTTGACAATCCCCCCCCCCCCCCCATTTGAATTGCCATTGTGTAAAGAGAGCCTAAGGCCATGATTCCTAATCCTGGTTGTGTAACAACTCAAGTTGTCTCCAAGAATGTCAGGGGCTGTCAAAAAATTCTCAAAACAAAATTACTTTTAATTCATTTCAGATCACAAAAATATGCCAGAAAGCACAGTTAATGGAGGTCATGAACTCAAAATACTTAAAACGTCAAAATTCCAAAGCAAACCAGGAATAAATGAGCTAACCCTACACTATTGTAGAACTATTTTTTTCTCTCTAAAATTTCAGTAGTGAGGTTTTTTAAATGGGGTTTTCAGGAATGGTGTAAAACACACCGATTTTCAGCATGGGGACTTTTGGTTTTTTGTTTGTTTGTTTTGTTTGTTTTGTTTATTTTTTTATTTGTTGGTTTTATTATCATTGTTAACATTTCAGAAGGTGTCCTTGCAGTGTTTTTGGGGGGATTTAAAAATAATTATAGCTAGCACTTATACGTCTTTCCACCTGTATGAAAGGAGGTATTTCTGTGGAGAAAACAGCTATACTAGGACTCTTTAGGTTGCAAGTAACAGAGACTGACCTGAAATTGGCTTAAGTGATTGATGATGATGATGATGATGACAATAATATATTTTAAAGCATTTGACTCGCAAAACTGAAATGTCCAAGAGTGTCTAGCTATAAGCAGGGCTAAAGACAGGAGCTTAAAGATTTTCATCAAAGCTTGATTTCCCTACATCTCTTGGCTCAGCTTTCATCTGTCCTTGCTTTATGTGTTTTTCTCTGTGGTGGCTTTTCTCTATGCAGGCAGCCTCTTCCCATGCAATGGCAATAGCCCCAGGGTTATATCAACAGGCTAGCAACCCTACCATAAAGAAGTGGTTCAACAAAAATCCTATAGCTCACTCTTATTTGCCTTGGATCATGTCCATGTGGGCAAAGAAATATCTGTGACGATGATCAGACCTGGGTCATGCTCCTTTGAGACCAAGAGCTTCACTTGAATCCCATGGATTGAGAGAACTGAAAGGTGGTTGGGCCCTCCTAGAAAAATGAAAGTAATGCTAAAAGAAAGATACATGAATAAAAATGCCAGCTTGGCAAAAAGAGAGAAAAAGATGTTTACTTCAGCAATACAGCATGCATATTCCACATATATGTTGATAGTCCTTTACAGCCATGCAAAAGTATATACGATGCAAATACAATAATCTTAAGTATTTGTCAAACAACTACAATATGCCAGGCACTGTGCTTGTCCAATTTCCCTTCCAAAAACTGTGAGGGACAGAAGAAGAAGCTGGGGCTTTGTTGAAGCTGGGGACCTTCAAGACAAGAATGGGAGAAAGAACCTTCAAAGTTTCCAGAGGCAAAGGCAGATGGAGCAAAGAAAGACATGTTATGGATCCTAAGTCAGTTACAGTAATGTTAGGTCCTTTTACATATGTTGTCTGTGATCTTCACAAGCCAAGTGTTGCGCTCTGGCTCTGTCAGAATCCTGCCGATGTCGCCAATTGTAAAGCTCTTTGCCTACACCAGTTGTTGGGCTTTTTACCTGCCCGTAATCCTGCTGACTGGGCCAACTGCCGAGCTAGGGATGGGTCTGGAGCTCCCAGACCCCTCAAGCCCATTCACAAACTGGGTCACAAAGCCTAAACATGTCAGGCTGGGTCACCAGACCCGTCACATGCCAAGCTGGGTCACCAGACTCTCCACACGCAGTTCCATGAGCTAGGTAACCAGCAAACAGGTCCTTGCAAGCCACAGTTTGGAAAGCATGGCTGAGCAGAGTGGCATCCGCCCAAGGCAGTAAATCGCCAGCCCAAATGCGGCACTGTGCAGGTGCACTAACTCCACCTACACACAGCCTATTCACAGCAAATGCTCCGCAAGATTCTGAAAATCTGAGGGATCCTGACCATTTTGCAGATAAAGAAACTAAGGCTCAGAGGAGCTTAATGATTGCTGATAAACAAATAACTATTTAGAAAGAATCTAAGCTGGGATTTGAACTCACGTCTGTATAGCCTGAAAGCCTGTACTCTTGCCACTACATTATTAAGCACTCCTGATTTATATTGTGCTTGTCTATATACAATTTTATGTAAATACTAAGAAGTTAGGATGGCTTGAATGCAATCTAAATAGGAAGAAATAAAGTAGTGCCTTAACACATGAAATCTGACAATAGTGAAAACAGCATTCTATGCTGGAAGCAGAGCAGAGTGAATTCTCTCTCTCATTTGACAAGACTGTTGACAGCACTAACCACATTAACATCTCAGAACATCCTTGATCTCATCATTCCACCCTTTGATTTCAAGATAACTGTACCCTGGAAATTAAATATTGCTCTCATCATTGATGCTGCCTATAATGTGAGTAGAAAGCATTACATTAGCTTTGAAAACTATTTTCAGTAATGTTCCTTTACCATAGAAGTTAATGCTTAAGAATATCTCATTGGAGAAAAAAATCACAATCAACCACAGAAATATTGAACTGGCCCATTGCAACCAGTCAACTCCATCACACAGAAAATCATACATTATTTATAAAATGAAATCTGGGAGTTATTCCAGAGAACATATCAAAAAGTAGAGACAGAGCTTTTCAAATATTTTAAACTTGAAATGGTCACTCTAATACATTAACAATTTATTTACTAACAACCTCTATAATGCATGCACTAGTTTTTTTTTTTTTTTTTTTTTTTTTG
>NW_007726145.1:1333776-1356927 GCF_000696425.1 Galeopterus variegatus
CTTTTTTTTTTTTTTTTTTTTTTTGAGTATCAAGTGAATCTTTCATTACAGTCATTTATAATATGAAATCAGCCTTTCTGTACTTGGAGGTTTACATTTTAGTGGGTGGCATTGGACAGCTTTCTGTGGTCCAAGTTTGTCAGCATTTTCATTATCAGCATTTCTTTTTTCCCTCTGAGCTATTTCACAAACGTTCTAAATTGTATCTGGCTAAAACCTAGCATCTAAATTGCCAGCTTAGATAGAATTCTGGCTCAAAGAAAATCCCAGTGTCAGTCTAATGAGCTGAATTGTATATATAGCATAGTAGTTTTAAAGTAGCCCCACTATCTATTTTTAAACTCAGCTATAACTAAAACATTGAGATAATTATGATATAGAAGCCATTGTTGATGAGAAGACTGTTAGCATGTTAATTTCCTAATTAGTTTTCTCAACTAAGGCCAGGAATTTTGGAATCATTGTTTTCATCCTGAGAGAAAATTGATTCATTTCAGCAAAGTGTGGTGAAGGTATTTTTTCCTTTTTAGCTGCTACTTGGCATAACTCACCTTGTTGAATGTTTTCTAAAGTTACAGTTTATCTTGAAACTTTTTGTTTGAACATTGATTCAGGCTGTCTTCCCATAGTTAAAGTGGGACAGAATTGATGTGCTGTAGGCTTCCTATGCTGCTTTGTGTGATAAACACTGTCTAACAAGTCTAGAAAAATCCATTTTGATGCTGCTTCTCCAATTAGACCTGTTAAATGGTCTTTGAATGACTGAATTTGGTTTTAGTTTTATGCCCAGATACATTGTTAAGCTAATGTTTTAAAGTAGAGTAAGCTACAGTACCATTAACATTAATTTCTAAGAGGTGCCTTTTTTTCTTTCTTTCTTTTTTTTTTTTTTTTAACCAAGTTTGACTATGAGCAAATGTTGAGATTCAGTGTAACTTGATTACCCTCTACCTACTAAGGAATTTTTGGAAATTCTGTTCATGCATTCTTGAACAGTTGCAGATGACTTGTATGTGTATAAGAAAACTGTATCATTAATATATGTTCTGAGAAAGCTTTGAATATGTGAACCTATTTGAAAGCTCCTGAGGAAAAAATGTTACATTCATTCAAAAACTATTTACTGAGGCTCTTTGTTACATGTGCAAGAGTCTGAGGTCATCTCTCTGAGGGATGTAAAGTGATAAGACAACACAAACTTTCAAGGAACTTGTTATCTACTATGAGAAATAACATCTATGTAAAATACTAAAAGGCAAGGCAATATAGGATAAAGGTCAGATAGAGATTGCAATCCTTGAGAAAAAGCTAAAGTCGTTAATTTCTGCTTTATTTCTAAAATAGACAATACCAATTCACTTACCCTTTGAAAATAGCAATCCAAACTATTTTTTTTTTTGTATTATCTGATGAATTCTTATAAATCAGGTTGCTGTTCAATGACACATAATTTAGTGGGTCAAATGAAACTACTTCACAAACTTGGCAGTTGTCACTCCTTCCGTAGTCTTGGTCAGTAAATTCTTATAGCATTGTAATTTTTAAATAGCCAGATTAAAACCAAGGCCCTGTAGATGCTGTTAAACTATTGCCACTGTGACTTTACTGTTGTTAAAATCCATATTTCCCAAATGACAATTACATTTAAACCTGAACTAGTGCCTCTTTCCACACTGGACCCTTGTGAAAGTTATTCTGTGTAAGTGAAGGTAATCTACTTAAGTGAGAGAGAGAGAGAGGAAGAACTGGATGGTAGAAAAGGGTAAAATATTAACAGGAATAGCTTCAAGTCCTCACATCAAACAACGTAAAATAATTTCACTTGAAATATTTGTCACGTCTAGACTCTCTCCCAGTGGGAAAGTTGATGTTTCCAAATGAAGATTATCCCTCCAGATGTAATTTTTTACCCTAGCCATTCTTTTCCTATTGACTATACACTACTGATTCATAAACTACCACATAATTTCTGAGACAGGAAAAACTGAATCTATGACTACATAAAATAAAATAAACGTGGTGACACTATTTATTAGAGTTCAAGAAATGTTATGAAATTTTAATTAGTATCTTCAAAAAATTGTTTCAAGAGAAATAAAGAATTAGAATATAAAGGTTTATAATCTTGACTACTTATAGAAACTACTTGAAGATAAAAAGAGAATTAAACATATTTGCTCTACTTATATCTTCCTGGGCAGGTTAAACTGTCTCCATGTTCTTTGTCCTTGCAGATTGTCTTGCTACACGACACTCTAAAGTTATGTCCCAATACCTCACTTAAATCACTAGTAAACATTGCATACTGCTTTACACTCACTGAATTTTTGCCACAATTGTTTTATAAGGGTATACTAAGAAGTTATCTTTCATGATTTAGGTAGCAATGGACCTAGTCCTATTGAGGAGTAACCAATCATTTTTGATAACACATTGAATCTTATGTAATCCTCACCAATATCATTTAGAAAATTTCTTAGAAATACTAAATCTCTGCCTTTGAAACTGGGGTATGCAGTGGTATGTGAAGGTACTTGCATGAAGAGTCAATTTAACTCAGTGATAAACATTTTTTATATTATAAGAAGCATGGGCATCATATGGGGTGGAATGCAAAATTTGTATGACTATTTAGGCAAAACGTATGACTTAAAAGAAATCTTCACCCTACAACAGCTCCTAACCCATCCCATTCCATTCTTATCTTCACATTGTTGGATGTATCATCTGCTTTTTATAAGGGTTATTTTGATGGAAGCAATCTGAGAAACACCAACAAAATTATAGCTTAGGGGGACAGAAAAAATAATCCTAATTTATCATGTGACCTTGCTTTACTGGTATGGTCAGCCCCAGAAAGAGTCTCTTTTTTTCTACTGTAAAAAATAATATCTAAATGTGGTCGTCAGGTAGTCCTAGGTTAATGATCATAGCCTCTCTTGTTGAGGCTATCTGCAGCAGGTTCAGAAACAGAAAGCCTCCTCTATTCTCAGAAAGCCATGAAAGAAAAAGTTTACTGCACCTCTTCCCTTCTTCTAAGTGATCAACTAGGGAGTGGAAAGAATTAGAGATAGGAGTAGAGGACAGCTTTCTGGTTGAACAGGATTCATAGAGCAGCTTGCTCCTAGGCTGTCAAAATCACAAAATGAATATAAATAATGACTGAGTTTGCTCTCTTTAACTGCCTCCAGGCTAGAAGACATTCCCCATTTAAGTCTGTGACTAAACAGACACAAGTTATCTCATGTAATTGTCACAGAGACCCTACACATTAAATATCCTCACATACGTTTTACAGATGAGGAAATATCCTCATGAATGTTAAGTAACTTGTTTATGATCACACAGCCAAAGTTCTTTCCCTTTTAACACTTCTTTTGCACTGGAAAGTTGTTAGGAATTTGAACTCATGCCTGCTAGGCCCTGGAATGAAACCACCAACTTAGTCTGGTGTTAATCTGAGTATTTTAATTATTTTTTGGAACATAACATTGCATTTGGAAAAGTTACAACAGTGAAATTAATTATGATTTAAGTATTGGAGCTGTTGATTTTCTGCATGAAATTTTTTTCTGCTTTATTGCACACCTACCTGGTGAGAAAATTAAAATATTGTTCTTAATCTCTAATGTAGATGTGTTTCCAATTTTTTTGAAAAGGAAATTTTTCAGTATTCAGGAAAGGATTCAATGAATGCATATAAAAATTGCAGTAGAATATTAGTTGAAGTATGAATTGTGCTGGTTATGAGACTAGTCTACTCTTTTTCAATGGTAAATGGCTATTTTTCAAGTAGATTAATTGTTTTCCAGGAGCCTGATTTATTTTTCTTTTAGTATATTCAAATTCACTCCTGTCATCTGATAGTGTCATAGAAATCAAATCGTACAAAATATGAGTTAGTGTTCCACAGTGATGATGTATTGCTGTCAGATGCTTTACGTTCAGAATAGCTCTCTCTTATGCTGGAAGAAAATGGGCAGCAAATAGAAAATGATTATGTGTACCAGGGATCTTAAAGAAGTGTGAATTGCAATAATAACTTACAATAAAGATGAAATCAATGACCCAAGGTTGGTGTGTAAACAAGAGAGGGATCTGATAAGGCCCAGTGGTCTGGCCTTAAATTTTCTAGTTTCTCCCCAAAGATAGTTTGACAAATGGCAGCGTAAAAGCATTTAAAAAGCATTCTTCTTTCTGATAGTTACATTTATTTTTAAGTCTGCTCAGGAAAACATAATCACCTAAACATTAAAAACCTGTAAAGACAAATCTCAATAAAATAAATTGATTCCAGTTCAGCTAAAGTTTTGAAAAATCTTCCTTTTCTTTACTGTTTAAAAATTGGATTAGTGTAATGTCAATAGGAGAAGAGGAAAATAGTTAGGAATACATTCCGTAATAAAAGCTGATGTTTTAAGCTAAGATTTTTTTTTTACCATTTATTGGTATTTTTTCTTTAAAAATACTTTAATTTTTAAATTATAAAATACAAATTAGCAAAAAGATAAAAACTAATAAATACCCATTACCTCATCTTTTGAGATAAATCACTCTTTAATATTTTGATTTGTAGACCTTCATGGGTTATTTTGCATTTATTATGTAAATGAGATGACAACTTTTATAGTTTTAACTTGCTTTTTTCACTTCACTGTAGGCCATAAAGATCACTTATTTTATTAAATATTTTTCTACCAAATCCCCTTTAATGACTGCATACTATTCCATCCTAATTTTTATATGTCCTCAAATGTACCTAATCAAACCCTTGTTTGGGGCATCTAAGATATTTCTCATTTTTCACTGTTGTAATATTACTGTAATGAAGATTCTAGTACACATAAATTTGTGTACCTATTTATTTTTAAGATAAATTACTGTAAGTATATGTTCTGAGTCAAAGAATATGAATATTTTGGTATGGATTTCCAGACTTCTCTCTAGAAAGCTTCTATGAAATAAAATTCTTATGAGCAATTTCACTTTCTGCTCCCCAACATTGGAATGCTACATTCCAAATGGCATTAACAATTCTAAATATTAATTTATTAGGGGCCATTTATGTGATACATATCCCAGTAACAAACCACTATCCAGATAAATATGTGAAATGAAGCAAAATGTGGTATATCTACATGATGGAATTCTACTCTGCTATAAAAAAGAATGAAATACTACCATTTGCAGCAACATGGATGGACTTAGAAAAAATTATATTGAGTAAAATAAGTCATGCGCAGAAAGAGAAATACCACATGTAGAGCTAGGGCTGGGTCTGGAGCTCACAGACCCCTCAAGCCCATTGTCCAGACTGGGTCACAAACCCTTCACATGCAGGTCTATGAGCTAGGTAACTGGAAAAAAGGCCCTTGGAGCCTTGGCTGAAGAAAGATAGTCTTTATTCAGCACACACATGTCTCAGAGCTAGACAGTCCAAAGAGAAACTCAGAAACTTAACTGCTACCAGCAAAGTCCAAAGAAAAACTGAGCAGCTGCCAGCAAAGTAAACAGACTCTAATTTTAGACTCAAGCTCTGCCATCCAGAACTGCTTCACAGAGCTCAAGAACACACCAGAATAGCAACATACTAAAAAGATACATGGGTGGTATGTGCACTAACTCCACCCACACACAACTTGTTTACAAAGAATGTGCTGCACCACCCCCAATCAGACCTGAGGCAAGGGGGCCTGACTAAACTATTCTATTTCTCCACATCACATGTTCTCACTTATTGGTGAGAGCTAAAAATAAATAAATACACAGACAAATGGGGGGCAGGGAAGAAGACACAACAATCAAAATTACTTGCACTTGTTAAGACAAATGAACAGATATGATGTCAATAGGTAGGAAGGGGGAGGGGGAGGGAGGAATTGGTAAAGGTATACAAAAATCAACTACATTGTAGATTGATAAAAAATAAAATAAAATAAAGAAAAACATGGAGCCGCATATAGAAAGTTGTAAGGAGTAGTTAAGTTCAATCCAATACTACTCAAAGATAAAGAGTTAAGGTAGAAACAGAATGGCTTTGGAAGCTATAGCTTCCAAGTGTCTGGCTTGCCATTGTGTCAGTTACCGGGTGATTTGGTGTCATCCACACATAAATTATCTATTCTAAAATGTGTAAACTGCAAAAGTAGTCTATAGTTGAAGATTTCTGTCTTTGCATTGTTTATAAAGTTTTTCTGCATAGTGACTAACAAACTTGTAAATACCCTTGAAAGGATCATTGTTACTTTTATCATTTTAAATACTACCTATCAACAACATTCTAATAAGTCTGATTTCATTGAAAAAAAAAAAATAAAGGCTCTAAAATCTTATTGTAGGAATCTATCCTACACTTGATTGTGAATCATTTAGAATTTCAGATAAGTCTTAACCAATGCCTGCCTGTGACTGTTATTTGTAATTTCAATCTCATATAAATATTCAGGTTGGAGATTGCTATCCATTTTATACACCTGGCTTTAGTGTAGTGACTTGATTAGTGTTCCCCCCAAATTCATGTCTACTTAAAACCTCAAAATGTGATCTTATTTGGAAATGGGGTATTTGCAGATGTAATTAGTTAAGAATATCTAGATAAAAGCATCTGAGATTTAAGGTGGGTCCTAAGTCCCATCACTGGTATAACCTGGTAATAGGACAGGACACAGAGGAGATTATGTGAAGATGAAAGAAGACATTGGAGCGACATGTTTACAAGCCAAGGAATGCTATGAATTGTCTGCAAACATCAGAAGCTGAGAGAGAGGCATGGGATGGTTTCTCTCTCAGAGCCTACAAAAGGAACAACCCCTGCCAACACCTTGATTTTGGACTTCTGGCCTCCTGAGCTGTGAGAGAATAATTTCTGTTATCTTTAACTACCCAGTTTGTGTTGCTTTGTTACAGCAGCCACAGGGAACTAATATACTTAATAAGCTACTTAATTCAGTACTTTCAATAATTTGTTTGAATTAAACTCTCTTTGTCTTTGCCCACAAGATTTTCATCTTCTCCGTTGATCTATAACGTAAGACCACTCTACATTGACCAGCAGTAGATGTTAATAATGGCAATTTACTCTTCTCCACTGCCAGTGAATTTGGAGGCTATGAAGATTTAAACTATCCTGGCTTTCACTCTAAAATCTATGTTTTTTTGTTTCACACAAAACAAAACAAAAGGAAAAAAGAAAGATGTGTCCCCTGTCCATTTTGGCATATCTCTGAACTTTTTCTTATTGTACTTCTTTTCAATTTTGCTAAGTATTGTGTGAAAGAAGAAATGTATGAGAGTATCTCCAATGTTTACCTAGGGTCATGTATGAAGCTGAGCTCTGTTGCGATTAGCTAAATATACGTGGTAATAGTTAATATTGAGAAGTATTTTTCAATGGAGGAGCTAAAGGAAAATTTTGTTGTAATGCCCTTGTCAGGAAAGACTAGTGGTATTTCCTCTCTACTTGCACATTTACCTTGTTGCAAATCATCATATTTACAGTTTGAACTTCTCTGTGATATAAGCCCCACATTAAAACTAAGATCATGCTAATGCTATGAAGTGACTATATAATATAACTTTTTAAAGAGAGCTAGAATCTTCAAAGTCTTTGGTGTCTAAAGTACCTTGCTCAGTCAACAATGGAATTTTTAATTCATAGCATTATTGCTTCATCACTTTTCATGTACATTACTAACAAATAAGAAGATCCTTAAGCATAACACACAAAAAATCATAAAGGATACTACTATGGTGTATTAGTTGTCTATTGAGGTCTAGCAAATTACCCTAATACATAGTGGCTTAGAACAACAAGAATTAATTATCTCACATTTTCTGTGGGTCAGAAATCCAGATGTATCTTCATTGGGTGTCTCTGAATCAATGTCTTTCATAAGGCTGCGATCAAGTTATCAGCAGGGGCTGCAGTCATCGCAAAGTTCTACTGGGGGAGGATCCACTTCCAAACGTACTCACGGAGCTATTGAGAGGCTGTGGGTCTTCATTGGCTGTGACATGAATACATCAGTTCCATGTTATGTGGGACTCTCCATAGGGCAGCTCAAAATGTGGCAATTGTCTTCTTTCAGAGTGAGTGAGCAAGACAGCAAGAGAGCAAGAGAAGGCTCCCAAGGACACAATCTCTTGGTAACCTACCCTCATAAGTGACATCCCATCACGTTTGCTATATTCTATTGTTTAGAAGTGAGTCAGTAGTTCTGGCCCACACTCAAGGGGAAGAGATGACATGGGCATGAATATCTGGAGGAACGGATCTTTGGAGGCCATCTTAGAGGCTGCCAACCATATGTACATGGCTAAAATATTGTCACTGAATTAAAGGGCTTCAGGCCTGCTCTACAGCCATTAGATTGCTATATACAAATTTATGAACATTTTAAGGGCTTCCATCTCATAATTGCTAAAACCATTGTGATTTGGTCAGCTTTAGTACTGAAGTATTGAGTGTACATATTTCTACACGTGGTTTGTTCTCTTAGTATAAGACATTTAAAATCATCTCTCTGAGACTTTTGAATAAATAAAGCCTGAGTTTTGAAGAGTTCCTGATTGTCAGATATTTCATTTTACATTAAAAAAATGGGAAAAACTCAGTAATGTAAGGACGCCGCTTCCAAAAGAGAGCCTGTTTAAGCTTTGGAGATACCAATGAGGTCAATCAAAAGAGTAAGCAAATCATCCTGAGTTAAAGATTTAAATAGTGGAGAAAAGCAAACTTAAGAAATTTATTATTCTCTTTTTGGTCTAAACCTTAGTTTTCATGGCAACAAATCATGAATATAGTCTCTGGAGTTTTGATAATTTTGTGTACAGTGCTCAGTCAGGTGTTCAGCCAAGTTGGCAGGCCATAAAATTTCCACACAGTTTTTAAAATGCATTTCACATTATTCATTTCATGCAGAGTTGGTGGAACATGCATGGCTTTCCCACCACTCGTAATATTGCAACATCAGCCCTGAACGTACAGTTCATATAAATGCACTCTGGGGTCCAAATGAGGCCTATTTTATATAGTACAGTGTCTCCTTACTGAGGCTGAAGACAACCCATCTCATCAATCTTGCATAGCTGATACCTTATATAAGATTTTAGACAAATAATTTCAAGCTTGATTTCATGGATATAATTTCTTAGCAGTTTAACCTATCCTCTCTCTCAACGCTGGCCCTAGGTTTAATTGGGTGGCTCATAATTTGCTAAATTTTGCTTTATGGAAATGTAGTCTGTGCTTACATGTTTGCATTTATGCCAAAAATCTTTTTTTTGTGTGATTCAGTCAAGTTCCTTTTTCTGCTGATTATATATACTGCTAATATTTCCACTGACATGTTTTCCTGGGTATGTGTGTTAGTTTGGTGAATATTTATGAGCTTATCTGATCCACGTACATAGTATTTAAAGATTTGTTAAGAAAAATTATGTTCTCTGACAATGTTGTGACAAATGTGAATGTCAATGGTAGAAAGGACGAAAACATTTACCTGTGAAATGACAAACCTTGATAAGTATAAAAATCAGACCTGATGATGAGGTTTATGAAGGAAAAAAAGATCCATAGGAGAAATAAAGGGGAACAAATGCATCTATACCACAAAGTTTAATGCTTATGTTGCCAAATTGGTAATAAGCAAGGCACATATAAAAATAACCTGCTGCATGAGAATTGATCAAGATTGATGAGAAAACTCACCAAGTGATTAAGGTAAAAATGTCATTGTATTAGAATTAAAACATTACCCAGAATATGGAACGAAATGGTGCCAAATTGGTATATTAAGGCAAAAGAAGAGAAATTGAAGAAATTCAAATCATGATAAATAAAAATGTATTAGCAAGAATTGATTTGAAACAAGGTACAGTAGATGAAAATAAGCTATAATCAATAAAAGTTGTTTAATCTCATAAAATGGCATTTAGCTAGAAGCTTAACACAACACTATAAAAGGACAAAAGAGTGCTAATGACAGACGAGGCTGATGCTGCACACAGCTCTTTCGTGTTTTCTTTATCCCAGTTTACAAAAGATAAAAGTCATATTTCAGTGATTCCTGCCTAGGAACATGAAATGTTAAAACAAAAGCAATTATATTCATGTCATAGCAGGTGGCAACACAATTAGAATGATAAAATGCTGATGAAGTCCAAGACTTAGAAAACTAAATTCTAACTCTTAGTAAAGTTGCAATGAGTCCAAAGCAACCAGCCCTTAATGAAAGAGTTGCCCTTTGAAGACAAAATGCAGGGGTCAGGGTTGGAGCATTAAAATTTGGTAGCAAATGAAGAATTTCATATCGTTATGTGATTAAGCAGAGCTTTACTCTTGACTATCAAATCAGGCCTCTTCAACTAAAATTATATGTTAAGTTTTAAAAGTCAGAAATCTATTGTGAATCCTTCCAGCTTTTTATGATGACTGTTTGGGTGTCGGGTCCACCGCCGGCCGACCGGAACAGCCCTAGCCTCGTTCCTTGTTCCTTTCGGTGGGCGAGCGAACTGCCTGGGATTCCTCTTTCCCTCCGGTCCCCTTTAGGAGGAGACGGGGGAAGAGAGCCGTGAAGAGAGGTGAGCACAACTGCCGGCCCCAAACCAGCCCTATTAAAGGACACTCAGACACTGCAGGGGTTCTGTCGAGCAGCAGTTCCATTTATTAGCACACAAGCACTTGCTTTCAAAGGCAAATGGGAAAGGCAGGTTTTTTACATCCTCCAATCAGCTTAAGGGTTCCTGTCTCAATGCCTATCTATTGCAATCACGCAGTGTTCACGAGTGCAGCCAATAAGGGCTAAGGCAAGGTTCCTGCAGACATTCCCACCCTACTTCCTCCCGGCGCCCTCTTAGGCTGCCAAGTTAATCCACTTGTAATGTCACTTAAGGTGGCGTTAGTTTTTAAGGCCCGACATTTGGGTTTTCCCATGATGACTCAGAATATTTAGAACATTGGAGAAGAAAAAATATAGTTTGGTGGCTAACAGTGTAGTTTCTGGCATCAGACAGCCTAGCTTCAGATTCTGTCTCCATCGCTGAGGAGTTGTGTCACCTTGAGAAAGTCATTTAACTTCTCAAAGCCTCTGTGTCCTGACCTAAAAATGAGGTTAATGAGAGTAGCCAAATATTTGGATTGTTGGAAGGGTAAGTGAGAGAATATAAGTAAAGCACTTAGCAAGTGCCTGGCACACAATAATGGTACTAAACTGAGGTCGTCCTTGAAAGAATTAAAAACATCATGCAAGTGAGGCACTTTTAGCACAGTATTCGACACGTGAAAGGTGCTCAATAAATATTTACGTTATTCACCATTCGGTATGAGGCTTTCTAAATCCATTCCTTCTATGCCTTTCTTCTAAATACACTTTCCAAATTGAGCCTTCCTTTACTAACTCAACAACTTTTAAAATGTATAACCTTTAACAAGTTATAGTTTTCTCATTCTCAAATGGAGACAACAATTCATACCTTGCTGGGTTGACATGAGAGTTAAATGAAACAACATGTGAAATGGTCTTGGGCATAATAGGTGCTCAATCATTTTTTTCCCAGGCCTAGAGGCTGAGAACCAAGAATAATTTCCTTTTTTGTCTTATCTAGACTATTTTAATATCTGTGAAGCTATAATTTGAGAGTTTTCAGCGATAGGATTTTCAAGGGCAAACAAATCTTTCACCTTTGCTTTTCCTTTCATCTTGTTTTTCTTTTCCCTGTGCTATCTAGAAACATTACTCATCCTTCAATTATCAGGCACATACTATGTGCTGTTCTGTTTGTATAAGATAGCTAGTATCAAAATAATTGCAAGTTTTAAAACCAAAACACAATTGGAGCATAACAATAAAAAACATTATTTATGAACCTAGGGCTGCTGAATAGCAGTTCTGCTGATCTTGCTGGGTTGGCTGGATGGTCTTCTGGTTTCAGTGAGAATTGCTCACATGGGTGGGAGTTGACTGGCTGCTAGGTGCTTTTAGATAGCTTCACGTAGGAAAACTGGAGTGACCCTATGTCTCCTCAACCTCCAGCAGATTAACCTGAGCATGTTCTCACAGTAATAGCAGAATGCAAAAGCAAGCAAGCCCAATTACACAAGTCCTTAGTAAGCCACATTTGCTGACATCTCTTTGGCCAGAGTTAGTCATATGGCCAAGCCCAGAGTCAGAATGGGAGAATACTACAAGTTGACAGGTAAAGTGTATAGATTCTTAGAGGGACAAAAATTAGAACAGTTAATACAACCAAATTCTTACACTCAGTATTAAATACTAGAAAAATGAAAGGGAGTGAGACACTATCCCTGTCCTCACTGAACAGGGCTCAAAGTCTAGGGTCAGGCAGATAAACATGTTAACAAGTAAGTGCAGTCACATTTCAAGATGTTCAAATAGAAATCCATGCATGGATTGTGGCTGGTACAAATAAAGAAATGGTAATGAATTCTTTCTGGGAGGGGAGAAGGAAGAATAGCTATGAGGAAAATCTTCATAGAACTAATGTTTGATACGAACTTCAAAAAGAAGTAAGTGTTATGACATGAGAACATCTTGTTCTGACATTTTGAACCAGCTCAAAAACTGCCTGAAATTCATTCATTAAACCAATTGTTATCCAAGACCACTGATTACAATAAATGTGAGAGAAAAGCCAAAATACTCTCTTAACTTTTTCGTAATGGCCTCAAATAATATGACATATGTGGGCTGTTATTTTTAATGAAAATGCATGTGATTTTCATATTTACTTTATAGGGATATGCTCAGTCATCCCAGAAGCAGAGTTGTATTTTTTTAGTTTATGAAACATTTATTTTGTGCACTTAGGGAGTTCTGAGATTCAGAAATAACTACATATTATATGTCCTTCTGCTATTTTGGTCCTCATCTCAAATCCAAGAAGTACTAAAAATGTCAAATGGACTGATGGGAAATAAAAATAAGGAACCATTTTTGCCTTTAGATTATGAGGCCCATTTTTAAAATGAAGAGATTTGGATGACAATCAATTCTTTGAAATATTAATATTATGGAGTTTTAGATAATACTCAACATGTGATGGTAAATATAGTCAGTTTAGAGGATCATGACTGTTTATTGGAAACTCATTTGGCCCTAGATTTATAGATTTCCATATCCCCAATTTTCATGAGCCCTTCTTAATCCTTCAGCTAATTTCATATCTCTCTCAAACATCATCAAATTGCTAATATTTTTATGTAAATAGCAAATGTAACAGATCACCTCCAAAAAACTGACAAGAAAAATTATTAGACTCACTGTTGCAAATCAAAGTGGAACGTAATTAGTCTGCTGTTGTTTAATAGCCAAGTCAACTCCTTCTAGCCATCAGAAAATAAGAGGAATTATTGCTGGAGATACCAAATTAGAGGAATATGTTTCAAAACAAAACACTGGAAAGTCTAGAATAAAAATGGTAAAGGTCCAAAAGCTGGACCTAAAACTTGAGATTTATTGACTGCTTCCCAAAGGCATCATGATTATTTGTTTTCTATACAATGCTTAATACTATACATATGTATGTTATATGCATATGTGTATAAAAGTATACCATGAATGAATGACTGTTAAATCTTTTGTCTTATTGAATCAGTTCATTTAACTGTTCAATGTGTCATGTTTGTAAGTTCACCAAGGATAGGGACCATATGTACACTACATAATTTTCCTATTGTCTTCCCTGTTTTAAATGAAAATCAATAGAATCAGTCATATTAAAGACAATTTTGAAAAAAGAAAAAAGAAAAATATAATCCAAAATATTACCCCCATATTATACCTTCTTTTTTGCATATTATTATTTGCTAATCCTTGTCCATGTGAAAATATATTTTACATGACTGAAATAATCTGGTATATCTAATTGTATACTCAAAAACTTAATACATTATAAATATTTCCATGTTTCTATATAATGTTCACAATTACATGTTTTAATAGTGGCACAATATTACATTCTGTTAATATACCATATTTTTATTCAATATGAATTTACTGGATAATCACCATATACCTTTAACTTATTGTTTTACATGTAAAATGTTTTCGGTGACTTTCTTTCATACATGATGCTACAATAATGTCCATTTATATAGTTTAAAACATCACCTTAGAATATATTTCTGTAACAAGTAATTCTTAATCAAAGGGAGTGTGTGTTCTTACTGGCCTTCCTCTGTATTTCCATATTGTTTTCAAATTGTAAATGTCACCAATAAGGATATATGGTAATCTTGCTAGCCCTGGGCATTATGATTTTTTAAATGTTCGTAATACGTATTATATATAATCATGATCTCTATAGAGCCTAGCACAGTGAATTGTTCAGCACTAGTGAACAAATAATAAATATATATTCCATGGATATCAGGTATGTCACATTATAAGGTAGAGAAATGAGATGATAGTAAAGGAGATTATATTGACACTTAGGAGAAGAAAAGGCTGTTTGAGTCAAAGTATTTCAAAGAGGAATGTCCAGCCATGACTGCCTTGGGTTGAATGTCCCCCAAAACTTAATCCCCACTGTAACTGTTGATAGTGGGAAATCCTATTATGGTAATTGAAAGATGGGAGCCTGAAGAGGTGATTAGATTGTAGGACCATGTCATAGTGAATGGATTAATAATGGTGGTCATGGGCGTGGTTCTGAGGGCTTTAAAAGGAGAGCACATGAGGGGGTTAGTCTGTCTCTGCTCTGCCATTTTCTACCATGTGAGACTCCTGGGTCACTATTGCCACCACCAAGATCCTCACCAGTTGTATTCCCTGGACTTTGGACTTCCCAGCCTCTGAAACTGTAAGCAATAAATTTTGTTTTCTTTATAAATCACCCAATTTAAGGTATTTTGTTATAAGCAACAGAAATGGACTAATGCAATGACAAATATACAACAATAAAGGAGGATGAAGAAAGAGCATTAACAAACAACCAGAGACGTTACAAGGGTGAGATGAGAACAAGATATGGAATGTATTTAAAGTGCTTAGAACAGTACCTGGCATAAATCACTTGCTATATGATTGTTTGTTATGATGATGATGAATTTGATTGCAGATTTTAAATAATTTAATCCTCTAAATAACTCTATGAGGTAGATGTCATTATTGCCATCATCTCGTAGATGGGGAAAATGAGGCAAAGAGTCATTAAGTAACTTGTTCTGTCTACATGGTAAAGTCAAGGAGTAGAATCCAGGAACCATGCTTTCAACAATTGTACTAACCTGACTTGTTAAATAAAGTTGTTGATCAGATAAGTAAAAGTATGTCTCTAAAATAACAGGGAACAAATCAGGGAAATTTGAGATATAAAAAGAACAGTTTGGGAAATTTACACTTGATAGTCTTAATGTAAACAAAGTGTTGTGACAATTCTCTAAGTGAACTGTGTAGAAGGGTAGGCAGAAGATTAGAGTTCAGGGAAGAGGAAAGAAGTGCTGGACAGACATTGTGGGGAATGAGTCATGGATTTGATTCATTCCTTCATTCAACAAGTGTTTACTGAAGCCCTACCATGTGCCAGGCTCTGTTTTAAGTGCTGGGTATACAACAGTAAACACACACACACACACACACACACACACACACTCACTCACTCACACACACAGTATGCCCAATGGTGAAAGGTGTTAAATAGGAAAAGTAAAGAAAAAGTAAAGGGTGTAGAAAGTGCCAGTGATGGTTGGGAAAGAGTCCTACTTTATACAGGAGAGTCATAGATGGTCTCTCTGATAAGATGGTATTTGAGCATAGATCTGACAGTAGTGAAAGCATGAATCATGCAGACATTGGAGGAATATTACATTCCATACAAAGGACAGCAAGCACAAAATCCCCAAGGTGGGGCTTGCTTGGTATTTACATGGAAGAGAAATGAGATGAATGTGACAGAACAAGTAAAGTGAGAGAGGAGGAGATGAACGCATGAAATTGAGTGTAGAGCCCTGTAGGTTACTGTAGGGGCATTTTACTCCAAATGAGATTGGTGGCTATTGCAGGGATTTTGAGGAAAGAAGTGACATGATCCTACTCATGTTTGTTATTTCTAGAGGAGGGACATGGTGGGAAGAACAAGGGTGGAAGCAGCAGGTATTGCAATAGTCCAGGCAAGAAAATATGAATACCAGGACCAGGATAATAGTGGTGGAGATGAAGAGAAGGATGGATTCAGTATACATTTCAGAGGTAATGTGGACTAGTACTTACTGGTAGATTAGATTGGGTGAGAGAGGAAGAAATAAGGAAAGTCAAGTATGATGGTTTAGTTTTTGGTTTAAATAATAAGTAGATAGTGGTGCCATTTAGAGAGATAAGAAAGAGTGGAGGAGGAACAGATAGGTGCAGAATTTAGGAGTTTGGTTTTCTAGATATTAGGTTGAAGATAGCTATTAGACATCCATGTGGTAAAGTTGTAGAGTGCACAGTTGGAAATATGACTCTGAAGTTCAGGGGTAAGGTCTAGGTTGAGGATATTAACTCAGGAGCCATCAGTGTACAGGTGGTATTTAGTGTATGCATATGAGATCATTAAGGAAGTGGGTGCAAATATAGAAAAGAAGATGTCCAAGAACTTGTGTAGTGAGCCCTGGGAAACCCAATATTTAAAGCAGGGCTGGAATTAGAGTAAATGAAGTGGGGCATTCATCCTGGCCTCAGAATTTAAGAGGGCACCAAAAAAACCTCAGTAATCAAAAGAAGTACTATTTTAATGCAATATTTTTTTAAAAAATCAAAATTAATGCAAAAATCCTTGATGAACAAAATACCAAAATTTTAAGTAAAGATACGATCAGCATTACTGATTTTTCTCTTTGCCTTAGGCACCAATATGGCTTGGCAGGGCACTGGTTCAGAGGTGGAGATGAGGAGTAACAGGAGAAGCAGAAGCTTTGATGCTGTCTTCACTTGACTGAGGGAAACTGTAGAGGAAGGATATAAACTTACAACGGGCCAATTCTGCTGTTTTAGAACAGGTAAAATCTATTAGACCTAAGACATCAATAATAATCTTCACCTTTATAATTTTGAAGCTTTTACAAGGGGAGCTGAAGATTGATAAATTTTACCATATAAAAGTTTTAAAATAGTGCACAGAAAAAGAGACCATATATAGAATCAAGAGACAAATGAAAAACCATGGGGAAAAATGCAACCTTTGCAGCAAACAAAAGGATAGTTTCATAATTTAAACAGAGTTCTTACGTCAGAAAAAGAAAATGGCAGAGAACTTAATTTTTAAAAGTGGGCAAATAATGTAATCAGTTCACTTAATAAAAAAGATATAGAGGAAACTTTAAATTGTGCTCAAACTCCTTCATAACTGAAGAAATGCATATCCATATGAGAAAGCATTTTGGCATATCTGAAAGGCTAAAACTAAAATCAATTAAAATCCCATATTGGTGAGAGTTGAGGAGACAACAGACTCTCAAACATAGTTGATCAAAAGCCAAATTGGTTGAATTCTTTGAAGGGCACTTTAGTTATACCTATCAAAATAGTAAGTTCACATACTGTTTGATGCAGAAATTCCACTGCTATGGATTTACATTCCATATTTATTAGCCAAAATATGCAAAGATATATGGGCATTGATTTTCTTTGCAATATTGCTTACAGTGGTAAAAAACTGTACACACACGAGTATATCCCATAAGCTGTTTATAGATACTTTGGGAGTGTATATGTGTTTGTGTTTTTTATAAAAATACATAAAAACATGCAATAATAATATGCAACCATTAAAAAGGATGAATTAGATCTGTCTGTGTAGATAAGAAAATATATTAGACAAAAAACCACAAAGTTTATTGCAATCTGTAGAGTGCAATATCTTTCCTATATATAAAAAGGACTACATTTAAACTGGGATGTTCGTGTGTGTGTGTGCACATTTAATCTGGGAGGATGTGCAAAATATTTTAAGGGCATTAACCTTTGGAGATCAGGAGTAGGAGGAAGGGAATCATCTAATTTCCATTGTATCTGTCTGTATTGCTTGAGTTTGGTACCAATGCACATGTAGTATGTTTTGTAGATGTCATGGTTGATGGAATTGTGACATTTGTTTTCAAAAGAGAAAAGTGAATCTAATTAAAGTTTTGAAAAATTTATAGGTGACAAATTACTTGGGATGGAAACTGAGTGTCATATCCAAGTCAAAAGGATCTATGGTACATGAGTGCTGACATCTTGGTATATGAAAAAATGGCTTTGCAAAACTGCTATATTGGTGAATAAGCCTTTGTTTTACAATGAATTTACCGAAGATTTATTCAAATAATCATGACAAGTTACATTGAATGGTTTTCTTTTTAATAATTCAATTTTCATGCAGCATCAAATTGTAGATGTGTACAATTTTAGTCATCTTAGGGACATGTTTATTACCTAAAACAAAGCAATTAATAGGAAATTTCTTTTCTAGAGATAAATATGCTCTAAAAAGAGTACATTTTAAGTAAATATCATAATGTTTGTCTTAGCATTTGCACTTTGAGACTTTGATATCTTTACCAAATTTTCTTTAAGTATGGTGTTAAAGAGTTTTCAACAGTTATATGTAATTTTTCTCATGTCTTGGGGTACCAAATTCTTTCTTGAAACTACGGTTTAGTCAGGAAATAAATTGTAGAATGATATGATTTATAGAAATGGACTTGATAACTAACTTTAATAAGTATGAACTCAGAAGTTAAAGTGCTTGAGAGCAAATATCAAGATACCACTTAGTAACTGTGGCATTGGGTAAGTGACTTAGACTCTCCACATCTCACTTTTCTCAGTTGTAAAATGGGAATAGTAATAGTCCATGCCTCACATACTTGAGAAGATTAAATGGTTTTGTCTACACATAAAGTATATAAGGTGTGTAACATCAAATAAGCATTACATGTGCTATCTATTGCTGTTTTTTAATCTGCCAGAGTGTTATATACCCATGGGAATAAGTGCAAACAACTTAGTCAAGAAGGGACAAATAAAAATTCAGAGTCAAAAATGTATAAGTACATATATCTAGGACCTCTGTTCATAAACTGCATTTAAGTTACACACTGTTGCCATATAAAGTAGCCACAGGACTGGGGTGCTTAATTATGGGTGAAACAGTATGCCCTATTAAATGAAGACTCAAGAGAAAAAAGGTTTATTTAGTCTACCTTGCCACGGTGCTCAAAGATGTGCAGCTTGGCCCAATCACGTATCCTCACTGAGCATGTTTCTTTGTCTGTAAAATGAAAGGCATGTGTTAGATAGCCTATAATGTGCCTTCAAGCTCTAAAATTATCCTAACTCCTAAGTAGTTGTTGACCAAATAGTTTATGCATGAAACTTGGTGATAGGAATGAGGCTGGTAAAATATCTAATTAGTACTGAATGGAAGTGTGTAGGGGGGACGGGGGTGGACACTTCTTTTACAGTAATGTAGTAACTTCCAAGTTAAGTCTATTAAATGAAGGTTCAAATAATCAAGAGGTATGAAACTTCAATTCAGGTCTGCACTCTCATTACTTTTAATGAAATCTTCCCTTCAATCTTTCCACTGCTGTTTTGCACGTTCATAGATAAACCTTAGCACCTTTCTAATCAAAGACATTCTGAAGTAAGCAAGTGCAGCAAAAGGGCAGTTCATTCTTCTTATGCTGTATTCAATTTGAGCAGAAAGTTGTGTGAAGCCTATACCTATCTCCCTCACATATGAAAAATATCAGTTTGGGGAACTAAAATAGTACAAAAAAAAATTCACATTGTTAGGCAAACTGCTTTAATAAGCCTCCTGCAGACACATTTTACTGGGGCAAACTCTCTCTGTATTGACTTTCCAGGATCTTGGTAACAAAATAAACCAGCAAAAGAGATGTTGATAATGACTTTGAGATTGAAAAAGGAAGTGAAACCTCAACATTAATGAAATCTCCCTGGCTGGAAAGTCAGGGAGTATTTTCCAAAGCTTCCTATGCCCTGAACCAGAGTGGTATTCTAGGGCAGAGGAAGAGCAAAAGCTATAATACCAATACACACTCATGCAATTGACATAATTTACAAACTCAATGAGCTTGCTCTTCTCTCCTGCATTCAAAATCATTAGCTGTAAATGTAAAATGCTATCAAGCAACCACTCTAGGCCAACAAGTGAGGCTAAAGTTGATTTTTACAGTATTTCCTTAATTATGATCCCATGACCAGGGCTGCCAAATTGCATAACTCCAAAGGGGACAATTCATAGAGAATTGTGATCTATGTGAATTGCAACCCTGAAACAAATATACAAGTTGAATATGGCCCTCTAGAGTTGTGCAATGTGATGGTCCTGCCCTTGTGGGTTTAAGCATCTATTTAGCAGATGCTCTATTTAGATGATGTTTCCTAGTTTAGTGGTAACAACATAAAAGGCTTTGCCAATTTTGCATGTTACTCCTACTGTTTCTTCCAGATCTGTCATCTCACCAGTCTCCTAGAAGCCATTAGGAAATAACACCAGAGATCTGATTCTATCAGTAAGAAGTAATAATTTAAGAAATGAATACGAAAAGTACCCTGAAAGAATTAATGTATAATTGCTTTTTACTACCTTTTCACTGGTAGAATCAGTTCAATCATGTTGTATAGTGGAAGAGAACTTGAGACAATTTCAATTTTACCTATTATCAAAATTCTTCATAAAAGGGAATTGACAGGGTTTAATGAATTATCTGGACCAGACAACTGCATTCGTTTATTACCATTCCCTTGCACGTTTCACTATATCTTCAAACTGAGTCAAAATGTGACAGATTGGTGAAGATGGACAAGGCCAGGTGAAAATGGACTTAGGGTGTATTTAACTGAGGAGAAAATAAATTGGGTTTCTCACACCCACAGTGCTATAAATCATGAAATGAAAATCCAAAAGAAGTCTGTGATCTTGCTGGAAAGTTGGAAAATCAAATGTTTTCTTGCCAGTTCATTAGGATTTTCTTAGACTTTGAGAAAGTGTGCATGTCCTTCCAGCAGAGGCATAAAAGTACAGCTGTGTGACCCTTTAGCCACTATGTGGGTTCCACATTGCCCATCTTCCATTAGGTGTTGAGAGAAGCAGTCTACGCCTAGTTATAACTGATAATGAATAAAGTCATCACCATCAACTGTTACCACATTAGGCAGGACCCGCAGCCTTTTCAGAGATGAATAGAGGTGGAGTTTGAACTCCCTGGTTTTCTAAATGTTTGTTCTGTCCCTCTCCAACCCTAAAATGGCTAGGTTTCTCTGCTTCCCTGACATATCGTCTAGATTCTCTATTGAATAAAAATGTAAATGAGAAATTTCTTCCCCTGAGAGCTGATCCTAGACAAGAAAGAGATATGGTTGGCACTGTTGTTACTGAGTTGCACCCGTGGTAACATGCAAATTCTAAGATGCCCACCAATTGATCCCTGCCTCTTGGGGCTCACACCTTTGTGTAATTACCTTTCCTTGAATGTGGATGGGATGTGTGACTTGCTTTTTAGAAATTGAATATGGCAAAGAGGATGGAATGTCACTCCCAAGAATAAGGTTCATTATACGGGGATACTTCAAAAGGATCATGGAAAAATGGAATTAAAAGATAAAAGTTCCATGAACTTTTTGAAGATCTCTCGTATAGGATTCCATCTCACTAGCAGGCTCTCTTTTCCTTGCTGGCTTTGAAGAAGTAAGTGTCCATGAAATGAGTGGCCACTTTGGAGAAGCCTATGTGACAAGGAACTATAGGTGGTCTCTAGGAAGTGAGGAAAGTCTCCAGCGCAAAACAAACCCTTAGTCCTGAAGCAGAAAGTATATGAATTCTGCAACAATTGTGGGGTGAGCTTGGAAGCATATCTTTTCCTGATGAGACAACAGCCCAGTTTGACACCTAGTGAGACTTTGAAGCAGAGAACCCACCTAAGCTGTGCCCAGACTTCTGACCTACAGACAATAGTGAGATAGCAAATGTATGTTGTTTTAAGCCACTAAGTTTGGGGTGATTTAGTTTGCAGCAATAGAAAACTAATAGCAAAGGTTTTCGGAAAGATATGACTCAGTAATATAATATCGTGGTCTCATCAACAGGTCCTTCCTCCTGAATGACTTCTTTAAACACCCTGAGATTGTATAGGACAGCAGACTAGCTAGTGCCTAGGCTAGCATTTTGGTGTGCCTTCCACTTAAAGATAAGAAGTTCATTAGTAAATGAATCAGTGCTTTATGGAGGATTGGGTGTAGGAGTGTGAAGAAGGGGACAGCACTTTGATTCTTTGGTAATTTTACTGTGCTTCTCCTCCTCTTCATGCTCGTATCCCTTGCCTGTACACTATCTAGAAAAAAAAAAGAAAGAAAGAAATTGTGACTCCAGCCACTTCATACCAGCCCTCTGTTTTTGTATCTATCATCTTTATTTCCTTCTCTACCGATCTCCACCTCTGCTCTCTAACTTCAGTTTCCCAAAGTAGGTAAGTATTGGAATGGGTGTAGTCAGTTTCCAGTCTCATGAATGGGACAAAATAATATATATTTTTTTCTGCTTCTCTTCACTTAACTACCTTGACCTCTAACAACATTTTGCTGTTTAATTAGCAAGATATTTGGTGTCTTTGAGAAAGTATTCAGTTTCCCATGTTCCTAAAAAGGATGATGAGACTCCCATTTGGCACAATTTAGTGAAAAAAACCGAATGTGCGCAAGTATTTGAAGAACCCTCAGGCTTACTGTTTTAACGGTCCCATGATTAAAGACAGGTATAAGAGCATTGATCTGACAAGAGTCCCAGAAAAAGTGAAAGCCGAAGATTAAATTGCATTTTTTTATAGGAGAGTTAGCCAGTTTTTGAAACACAGGAAGAAGCAGTAAAGCCCTTTTGGTCACATTATATTCCATAGCATAAGATTTATGTTACGTCTGTTCTTTTCAGGCCTTTTCAGTATTTTGTGGGATTAATTAACAAAGTTTTCCAGTAACTCTTGAGAGAGTGCCTCTGATAATTAGGCCAGTCAAAGACAGAAGAGTAACTTAAAAGATTAAATTAAATTATTATTATTATTATTATTTTTAATTAATTTATTTATTTTTGTCTTTTTCCATGTCCGGCAACGGATTGCAACCCTCAGTGTCGCCCCCGTACCAGACCGGG
>NW_007726145.1:1357195-1382620 GCF_000696425.1 Galeopterus variegatus
GGTGTTGCTCCCGCGCCTCGCTCAGCCAGTGAGCGGGAACCGGTCTGTATGTGGGATCCGAACCCTCGGCGGGAGCGCCACCGCACTTCCCAAGCGGCGCACTATCGCTGTGCGCCACCGGGCCGGCCCTAAATTAAATTATTAAAAGTCTAAATAGTATCTCAAAATCCCAATTCCATCTTAATTTCCAGTCACCAAAAATCGATCTCATTCTCTTATTGAAAGAAAAAGATTTACAAACACTTTTATTTTGAAATTTCATGAACACAAAATGTCTTCCCTGAAGAGAATTTCCATTTAAAACTAAACATATTTTTTTTCAAAGACATGAATTAGGCACTAAAGACATGACTATATCATATTCCAATTCTTGCCTCCACCCCTTCAAAAGCATCAAACATACTCAGTGAATAACTAAACACACACTAAGTTGAAAATGGGATAGGAGACTTAACTAGGTTTTCTAAACTATATTTCTCAGATACTAGTGTTTTTGAAATATTAAGGATTTTATCTTGAACAAAATATTTCTGATGATAGTTCTACTTTTACAATTAAATGTTTTAGTAAAATGGTGCAGCCACTTTGGAAAACAGTTTAGTAGTTCCTTGAAGAGTTAAACATATAATTACCGTATTATCTGGAAATCCCACTCCAGGTTATATACACAAGAGAATTGAAAACATATGATCACACAAATACTTGTACGTGAATGTTCATAGCAACATTATTTATAGTAGTTAAAATATGGAAACAACCCTTATGTCCTCCACTAATAAATGGATAAACCAAACATGGTATATATCCATATCATGGGCTGCTATTTGGCAATAGAAACAAATGAAATACTGACGTATTTTACAATATAGATGTACCTTAAAAATATTATGCTGAGTGAAAGTAACCAGACACAAAAGGCCCCATAGCATATGATTTTATTTAAATGAAATGAACAGAATGGACAAATCCATAGAGAAATGAAAGTAGATTAGTGGTTGCCTAAGGTTGGACTGTGGAGGGAATAGGAAGAAAATGCTAATGAGTGGGTTTCCTTTTGGGGCGATGAAAATGTTTTGGAATTAGATAGTGGTGGTGGTTTCATAACTCTATGACTATACTAAAAAACAATGAATTATACACTTTGAGTGAATTTTATAGTATGTGAATAATACCTTAATAAAGCTGTTATTAAAACATTAGATTTTTAATATATAAAATAAAAATCCTTCGATATTTATATGACCGTTAGTTGTAATAACATGCTTTTAAGAAAAAATATGACATAACATAATAGCAGGATGTCCTATGAATATAGATGAAGGAACTTGAAATGCATGTTGATTATCTGTATTTGTCTTATAATTTCAACATAATAGTAATTTTTTTATTCTTAATAGGTTGACATTACTTTAAAAAATTATTCACTATGTTATAAAGTTTTTAAACATCCAATTTTGGTCTTTTCATTTAACATATCTGTAAGAAGTATATTTATTATCTACTTTAAACTGAGAGAGCTTTTTATTCCATGAGCTCCTGTTGGTGTTCCATCGATTTATAAAAAATAGTCTGTGGGGAAAAAAAACAAACACTTCGTCAAAGAAAAGTTTTCTCCATTCAGGACTAGGCAGCTGGGCAGGAGTGAAGAAACGAAATGGTTCGATAGTTTCGGAATCAAAAATTGTCAGTAACTTATTGTAGTATGCATTCAGGAAATGCTTGCTAAGTAAATCAGGAGGATAGGTAAATCAGGTTGGAATAGGTCAAAACGACCTATTGCAACCTATGCTGTTTGTTGCAATGGACCCTGAAGAACACTGAGACACATTTAGAACATGGTTGAAAGAATACATAGAATGGATCAAACTTGTTTCCTTTTTGAGAAATGGATGTACCCAACATAGTTTTCCAAGCTAGGAACAACTAACAATCAATTGAAATTTATACTAAACTGTGAGCTAACAATTTGCTCCATTACTGTTTGATCATGCAAGCAATGTGAGAGGTGGAAGGACATATTTACAATCCTTTGGGAGGCTGTTTTAGGCAACCTGTTTAAATGTATTAAACATCGATTTGCTCCCTTTGCGAGAGCCTACTTATGCTCTCATATTTGAGTTCCTTATAATAGCACTGTATAGAAACTGTAAGGCCTTCCTTAAATTCCAAGATCTTTTTATTGATTGTTTCTTGACAAACAAAGTTTGGGAGCACTCTTTCCCTAAACTGAGATTCTTCTTTACTTTTTCCAAAGGACCAACATCAATGACTTCTCCTGTCCTTGTCTCTTTAGTCAACAGATTTCCTTTAGTGTGAGCTCCTAAAGAATTAGGTGTTAATATTTTTAAGTTAAAAAAAAATAAAATTTTGTTTTTAAAGAGACACATAATTATTATAAATATTTATGGGGTATACATTGTGAAAAAGTCAAATCAGGGTACTTAGCATATTCATCACTTCATACATTTATCATTTCTTTTTGGTGAAAACGTTCAAAATCCTCTCTCCTAGCTGCTTTGAAACGTACAATAAAATCATGTCAATCTTGCTGAGGTTTTTCTTTGCTGCCAGCGTGGCAAATTTTTTCTATGCAGATCTGGAGATTGCTGTACTGGCTCAGACTTCTTTTGACTTTCTGCGCCAAGACAGATTGTGATTGTAACCAGAGAAATTCTAACTACAAACTTGAAAAGAGAGTTCATTGTTAATGTGAACTCCACAATTTTTGAATATAAATAAGTACAAATAAGTATAAAATGGTTGCAGGGTGCAGGGTTGGGGGGAAGGTAAGGAGCATTAATGGAGGCATTTAAAATTGCAAATTCAAATTTGGTGACAATATTTATTGAAAAGGGTGTTTCTACAAAAAAGACATGAAGTGCTAGTGCGTCTATTTTTAGTTTAATTTGTATTTCTAGTTTAATTGCATTTACAAAAGCTGTGGAAGCAGAGACATTATTAAACAACATTGTATAATAGGATGCTTTAATTTCAACTCTTTCTGTGTGTGTGTGTCTGTGTGTGTGTGTCTGTGTGTGTATGTGTGTTTATACAGCATTTACTTTTCTCACCACTGGCAATAATGCAGTTTCCTTATGTCTTCTTTTCAACGGCAAGCTTACATTTTTAATTTGTTTGAGTTTAATAGCCAGTGTGAATTCTGATTAAGTTCTTAATATCTTGCCACATGGAATAAGAAGTTTTAAACAAAATATTTTCCTTTGATTGTAAGAATTTATATTAGGTGGCACAAGAAAAAACCTTGCCAGATGACTATGCTTACTCCCTAAGAGTGGTCAACTTTGAATAATGTATTTGGTCTTTTAGGTCAATGGGTAACTATTTATTCAGTACAGCCATAGAGTACTGTGAGAGAGTTTCTGCCTAAAAGTTATCACCTAACTTAGTTTCTAGGAGTGTCTTATTGCTGTTGACTAAATGCTTGTGTCTCCCCAAGACTCATATGTTGAACTCCTAACCCCCAACGTGATAGTACTAGAAGGTGGCGTCTTTGGGAAGTAAGTCAATAATGAGGTGGAGCCCTCATGAATGGGATTAGTGCTCTGACAAAAGAGGTCCTAGAGTGCTCTCTAGTCCTCTTTCTGCCATGTGAGGACACAATGAGAAAATGGCTGTCTATAAACCAGCATGCGAGCCCTCATCAGACACCGAATCTGCTGGTGCCTTGATATTGCACTGCCAGCCTACAGAACTGTGAGAAATAAATATCTGTTCTTTATAAGCCTCTTGGTCTATGATATTCTGTTATAGCACCCCAAACTAAGACACTTATTTGTCTAGAGAAAGATCTAGATAAATCTTTGGAGAAAGATCATTTGTGTAAGTTCTGGATGGCTACCATATATAAAGTCAGGGTAACCTGATTGTATTTCTGCTGAGATTGTTTTTATCAATTCACCCTATCAACCTAATTGAACACTAAGGTTAAAGAAAATCATAGTACGTGCACCAATGTTGTTTTGTCTTACTGTTATTATGGTTTCCATGATGCTTTTTAAATACAGTATCAAAAGTTCATCCGGTCTCTTTAATTAAATTTGTTAGTTGGAACTTTAAACCTCATGACACCAAGAGTTTTCAGGTTTTAGTGAGGTTAATTGGTACATACTGGCCAAAATAGTATTTCATAAATAAGCATTAAAACTTTCTTAGACAGGTCCATTGTATACCCAATGAATATTCTCATATGAATCATGCATACTTAATGAAGGTTTTCATATATTTTAAGACAGGGTGAATAATTGAAAGAAGATGAAACATGAATTTGGATCATATTTTTGTTTGCTGGATATTACAATGTAAAATGAAGAGACAAGCTTGTAGCATATTTAGAACCATTCTACTCTTTTAAATAGAAAGATAACTTTCTAGTTTATTAATATTTTAGAAACCTTTCTGACTCAGCTAACAGCAAATAATTTGGGGTCAGATTTTATTAAAGAATGTTCAAAATATTTGATCAGAGGATCTTAGATTTTTATCTTTTTTAAACATGCTGTTAATTATTTAAAGGCAAGTTTTATAAATCTTTAAAACATAGACTTTAAAAAGTATCTGTTTGCTTTTTGCTACAAAATTTATACTCAACATAAAAACCATCATAATACCAGATGCAATAAAACCAAAGAGAACATATTCTGACCAAATCGAATGATGAACACCAGAGATTTTCACTAGTATCAAGTTAAACAAGTGAAGTGGTAAAACAAGCAATGTCTCTTCCTTCCTCTCAACCTCAACTAATATTTATCGAGTCCATGCAGAAAGATAAATGTGCCAGGAGTTCAAAGACCTTTCTCCTTTCTTTAAATTTATTAAAAAGTAGTTTATACACAATAAAATGTATAATAAAAAGAAGCATAATAAAGCAAGCATACATGTACACCCCTATTCAGCTTAAGAAATAAAAGAAATGAATACAGTGAAGGCTCCTACAAACCCTCACTGGATTGTCCTCCTTTCACTCCAGAAAAATCACTATTCTGATTTTGGTTTGTATTATTTCTATTCATGTCTTTACACTATATACTATGTATACATACCGTAAAATTTTATACAATATTGTTCTGAATATTTTAAAACTTTATACAAATGGCAAAATTTGCAACTCATGCTTTGCTCAGAACTATATAGTCAGCCCTCTCTATCGCAGGTTCCACATTCTCTGATTCAACCAACAGTGGATCAAAAATATTACAAAAGGGCTGGCCGGCTGCTCACTTGGGAGAGATGGTGTTGATAACACCAGGATCAAGGGTTCGGATCTCTGCATGGCCAGTCACAAAAAAAAAAAAAAAAAAAAGGAAGAAAATACTAAGAAAGAAAAAACAATAAAAAGTGACAATACAACTATAAAAAATAACACAAAAAAGAAAAACAATACAGTATAAGAACAATTTACATAGCGTTTATATCGTGTTAACTATCACAAATAATCTGGAGATGATTTAAAATATACAGGAGGATGTGTTATATGCAAATACTACACCATTTTGTATCAGGAACTTGAGCATCCACAGATTTTGGTATTTTCAGGGATCCTGAAATCAATCCCTGGGGATACCGAGGAAGGACTGTATTTTAGATATTCATCCATGCTGACACATGTGGATCTATATCATTTATTTTCACTTCAGGGTGGCATTCCATTGAATTAATACAACATAATACAATTATCCATTCATCTTTTTTGTATGGTGTGTATTAGTGCTGTCTCTCCTCTTTTGCTTTCACAATGTTCTGTAAACATTCTTATACACATCTCTTTGTACATGGGTGTACAGATTTCTTTAAAGTATATACTAGGAATGGAATTGCTAGGCCATAGAGTACACTCATCTTCAAATTTGTCACATTATGCCAAATTATTTTTCAGGTACAATGTAATTGTGTTTGTGTCCTCAGTGCTCTACACCTTTAGCAACAATTGGTACAGTTGACTTAGATTTTAGAAGTTCAGTGGATGGGCCAAGCCCGTGGCGCACTCGGAAGAGTGCGGCGCTGGGAGCGCACGCGGAGCAGCCGGTCTCAAAAAGGACAAAAAAAAAAAAAAAAAAAAGAAGTTCAGTGGATGGAAAATGGTATGTTCTTATGCTTTAGTTTTCATTTCCCTGAATACTAGTGAAGTTGAGTATCTTTTCATGTCATGAACCATTTAGAGTTCCACTTCTGTGAATTATATATTCATACATTTTATCCCTTTTCTATTAGTGTTGGATTCTTATTTTTTCCTAGCAGTTATTTCTATATTTGGAATTTTGGATATTAGTTTGTTGTCAAGTATATGTTTTGCAAATATTTCATCATAGTTTGTGTTTTAATTTAATTTTGTTTATAGTATTTTTACTGTTCACAGTATTTTTTGTTGGCCTATTTATTTAATTTTTTTCGATTTATCAATATATTTTGTAAAGTTGTAAGGATTTGCTTTATGTGTCTTTTTAAAGAAATCTTTTTCTACTCAAAGTAGTAAATATGTATATATTTCTATATTTTAAGTTTTGAAGTTTTACTTTTTATTAGTTAGATGTAAAATCAACTGGAATTGTTTTTTGTGTACAACTCGATATAATAGCTTATCACATATTTTTATATAGATATTCATATTCTAAGCATGATTTACCAAAAAATTTCCTTATCAAGTTTCTATTAATGCACATATATTTCTGGACTCTCTCTCCTGTTATATTAGTCTGTTTGCCTATCTCTGAGCCAACACCATACTGACGTACTTGCAATCACTTCATGGTATCTTGTTATCTACTAGGGAAATTCCTCTACTTTATTCTTCTTCAAATATGTTTCTCCTACTCTTGGCCCATTGTATTTCCATATGTGATGGTTAATTTTATGTGTCAACTTGACTGTGCTAAGGGTGTCCAGATAGCTTGTAAAACATTATTTCTGGTTGTGTTTGTGCGGGTTTTTCTGGAAGAGATTAGCATTTTAATTGGTAGACTCAGTAAAAAAGATCACCCACACCAATGTGGGTGGGCATCATCCAATTTGTTGACGGCCTGAAAAGAACAGAAAAAGTGGAGAAAGAGCAAATTTGCTTCAGTTTGAGCTGGGACATTAATTTACTTCTGGACTCACACATCAGTGCTCTTGGTTCCAAGCCTTCAGACTCCAGTTGGAACTTATGCCACTGGCTACCCTGGTTCTCAGGACTTTGGACTGAATTACAACACTGGCTTTCCTAGTTCTCCAGCTTGAAGACAGAAGTCATGGAACTTAGCCTCCATAATCACGTGAACCAACTCCTATAACAAATCAATCAATCTCTGGACGATCCTGACTAATACACCATATAAATTTTAGGATAAATTTGTCATGTTTTGCAAAAAACACTGTCAGAATTTTGATTGGAAATGAATTAAATTAAATTTATGGAATAACATAGGATGAATTGACATCTTCCAAACCATGGAAGTGGAGTTTCCCTGCTACTATGCAGATTTTCTTTAATGTCTTTCAATTGAGTTTTAAAATGATCTTTTTTAAGTGGTGTGAGCATATGTTGAATTTATTTCTAGGTGCCCAATATATTTAATACTATTTTAAGTGAAAATGTTTTGAAATATTACACTTTATAACTATTTGTTGCTGGTAATTAGGAATGCAGTTGGTTTTGGAATATTTATTTTATATTCATAGACCTTTCTGTAAACTTTTATTAATTCTAATAATTTATTTATAAATTCTCAGATTTTCTATCTGTGCAATCATTCTGAGCACAAGTAACGAACATTTTGTTTCTTTCTTATAATTGATCATGTTACTGACTTTAGCTGAGATATTCACTGTAACATTGATGGGAAGTAATGATAACAGGCATCCTTGCTTCACTTTTTCATACACAGAGCTTCTAACATTATACTGTTAAGCAAGAGGTTACCAGAATTTTGAGTAATATTCTTTATGAGAGTAAGACAGTATTTTTCTCTTTTCATTTTGTTAACTGAAAGTGACAAATTTTGTTGAATGATTATTTTTTGCATCTAATGTAACAATATAGTTTTTCTCCATTAGTTCATTAATATGATTCATTATGTAAATAGATTTTCAAATGTTAAATCAACCTTGAATTGATGGAATAAACCCAATTTGCTCATGATTTTTTTAATGCATATTCTGCATTCAAGTGCTTACATTTGGTTGATTTTTGCATGCTTATGGCTATTCTTAATGAGATTAGCTCATAAATTTCCTTCCTCAACATTTCTTTATATAGTTTCAGTGTCAAACATATACTAACCTCAAAAAAAATGAGTTGGGAAGAATTCTCTGTTCTTCTAATATCTGGAAGGTTTTCAACATTTTGAATTATCTGTTCCTCCAACATTTGCTAGAATGAATGTGTGAAACTCTGGGCCCATTTACTTAAGTGGCAGGGGGTTGGATGGGAAAGTTTTAACTATTGATTTGATTACTTTAATGGTTATAAATCTAATCAGCATTCCTATTTTGTATTGACTCAGTTTTTGAAGTTATATTTTTATATAAAATTGCCAATTTAGTCTTATTTCTTCAGAATTTTTGATATAAAATTGGTCATAGCTGTAGTTATTATACTTCAACCTCTATTGCATCTCTAATTATGTCCTGTTTTATTACTAAAACTGCTTAGTTTATCTTGATACTTGCTCATTCTTTTCTTGACAAGTCTTGCGAAAGACGTCTATTCATAATTTTCAAAGAAACATTTCATTCTTTGTTGACCCTATCTTTTGCAATGTTTTTAACTTCATAAATTCCTATTCTTATAGTTATTATTTCCTAACACCCAGCTGTCCTTGAATTTATTCTGTTGACATTTTTTCAAATTCTCAGATTTGATACTAATCATATTAATTTTTAGCCTCTAGTCTTTTTTAATATAAATATTTAAGGCCATAATATTTCCTCTAAATTCTATTTTACTTGCTTTGTAATTACTTTCTTAATTGTTTAGTACTAAGAATTTTCTATTTTCTATAATGATTCTTTGGCCTATGAGTTATAGAGAAGTGTTTTGATGTTTTCTTAATTTCAAAAGTAGGGTACTATTTTTAGTTATTTTGTTTTCTAACTTAAGTGTAACACTGTTGAGAATGAGGTCTGTAAAATTATTTTTAAAAATTTGTTGAAACATTATTTGTGGATTACTTCATGGTCAATTTTCATAAATCTATGTGCGCATGACTGGAATGTGTATTTTCTACTTCTTGGATGCAGAGTGCTATATAAATTCATCAAAGCAAGCTTCTTAGTTGTGGTGTTTAAAATTCCTATGTCTTTATTAATGTTTTTGTCTACTTGATCTATCATTCATTTAAAGAATTGTTTGAAAAATCTCCCACTACTACTGGAAATTTGTTTCTCTTTATAATTATGCTAGTTTTTTTAAAATATAAATTGAGTCATATTATTAGATGCACACAAGTTTAGAACTTTAGTATTTTCTTGGCAAAATGCACTTCATCATTATGTAATAGCCCTCTTTATCCCTATCCAACACTTCTTTTTAAAAATTCTACTGATATTAATAAAGCTACATCAGCCTTTCTCTTGGTTAGTACTTCATTGGTATATGTTTTCCAATTGTTTTCTTTGTAAAGGGTTTGTGGCTGGATCTTTTAATGCAATTAAACAGTCTCTATGTTTTAGCCGGCAAGTTTAGTCCATTTGCACTGTTATGATTAGGGCAATTTTGGATTTATTTCTATCATATTATTTTATGCTTTCTATTCACCATTTTTATATGTGTTTTACTCTCTCTTTTAAACTTTTTTATTGTTCAAGTGCTTTAATATTATTATTACTTATTTACCCTTTAGCTTTCTCAAAGTTATTCTTTCTACTTATTTTCATGATTATGCTTATAATGGTAATCATACATCATTGACTTAATGAAATCTAATTTTAATCAGTATCTCTTCCCTTCTCTCAGCCAATAAAAGGATTTTAGAATACATTTATTTTGATAACACCATCCATTCTAGATATTATTTTTGGCCAAAAATATAGATTTACCTGTTTTTATAGCCATGAAGTTAGTTATTGTCATTGTCATTATCACTGTCATTTTATCACCTATATCATTTCCATCATCTTGTAGTCTCTGTTAGCTTAGATCAGACAACCTTTTCGGTAAAGGGCTAGATAGCAAATATTTTCAGTTTGGAAACCATACCATCACTGTTGCAATTACTCAGCTGTGTTGCAGTGCAAAAGTAGCCATAGACAATACATAAATGAATGAGTGTATTACTCAGGGTTCTCCAGAGAAAGAGAACCAAAAGGACGTGAAGTTCATGAAGGCAGGACAAGCCATGATGAGAGAAAAAAGGGACTGCTCCGACCTTTTTGAGCCCCAGTGATTTCAAGTCTGGCCCTGGTGAGCACACGGAGCAAGAGCTGGCAAAAACTGAGGCTATGCCCTTAGTGTGAAGTTGCTTGGAGACTGCAGGGGAGAGGAGGGCCTTGGTGGCCCCCAGGCCCGAAAAAACACTGACAGGGTTCCCATGGACCCACATAGGAGCAAGGGGCCACAGACAACTGAATAAAGGAGCCACTCAGAGGCTGCTGACTCATTGTAAGTGACTGGCACATGGCCCGTCCCATGGGAAGTGTTTGGAGTGTCGGGAGTGAGGGAGACGGGCCCACAGGGGGAAAATTGGGGCACAGCAAAGACAGCTGATCTGCCCTCCAGTCAGCACAGTCCCACTCAGTGGAGACTGGTCAGGAATATAGAACTGCAGGGGATGCAGTTTGCTGAAAAGACTCAGGCCCAGACCAGAGTTTCCATTCAACCCAGGTGTATCAGAACTCACAAGACCCAGAAGTGCTGAAAAGTTCAGCAATTAAAACCCGAGCTGCCCAAAAAGCCTTCCCCCAGGAATCAGCAGAAAAGCAGCAATTTAGCTCAACCATAGGGCTCAAGTGCTGGTACCCACAGGAAGTTCCCCCACTTTAGAAGTAAGCAAAGGACAACAAATTAGTTCCAGTGCAGAGTTTAAGTGGTGCAGGTAGCTAATAATCCAACATAGAACTGAAAGAAAAAACAAAACCCCACAAATCAGAGACAAAGTTCTGATATTAATCAATAAAGGTCTAACACCACCAAAGAACACCTATAAAACCTAAAAGAACCAGAAGCCCTCTGGGCTCCTGAGCCAGGGTGAGGGGAGCCCACAGTCTACAGCCATGCCCCCCATACTCCTCAGCCAGGCCAGCAAAGGAGCTGGCCATGGGCCAGGCCCACCCCCCAGCTCCACCTCTGTCCCCCTACCCGCCTCTCCTCTCCCCCTACCACTGCTCTGCAGCAACATCTTTGAATGTAAGAAAGTAATAATAAACAAATAAATTTTTTTAAAAAGATAAGCTTCAAGCCACTAATTATTATTATTATTGTTATAAATATATGTCTTTCCACCTGGTTATAATTATCATCACTCTTCCTTGGAAATTATCTCTTTATTTTGACAACTCAGATACATTAGTGACAGAAACTCCATAAAATCTCTAAGAAATATATAATAAATATCAAGTAGGAAGTTAGTCATAAATTGTTACTCCTATTTTTATGTTAAAATAGAGATAGACAGAGGTTAAACCTCTCAATAACTGTAGTTTTTGTTGTTGTTGTTTTTCCTGCACTGTTGGAACAACACTGGTTTGGGAAGAAATCTCCAAAATATTAACAGAAGCTGTCTCTGGGTTTAATTATGTATACTTATGTATATTTATGTTTTTGTTTTGCTAGTACTGTAAGGAAAAATCAATAAGAGAACTAGGAACTACAAATACAGGATGCAGATAAAAAAGAAAAAAAACAGTATATATGATATATATTGGTGATAACTTATTATGGAAGAGACTGAGATTTTAAATGAGAAAAATGCTTCAAATTACCGGAAGATAAGAGAATGTCACAAAACTCTATCAATAGTGTTGAAGATGCCGAGACTTGTGAAAAATTTTAGGGGAAACAAAGGGTTTTTTTTCAAGCATATTTTAAAGCAGTAAGAACAAAGAAAGAGGTTCATTGAATGGGGAGGATGATAGATGTTAACAGATAAAAGAGAGAATTATGAACAATTTCAAACCTATTTAACTTCAATATCGTCCAGCAAGGAAAATGACCTTCCAACTGAAAAATCTAGAGCAAACATCAGAGAAAATATAGAGATTTCATTTAAAACCCAGTAAAATTTTGGTAGCATTTAAATGATTCTACATGTCCCCCAAAAGCCCTATCTAAAACTGCAGATTTGTATCACTGCCAATGTAAATAATAATTGAGGACCCAAGTAAAACAAGAAAGAAGTTTAAATATTGGAGATGAGGAAATATATCCTGATTTTCAATAATTAAGGGGAAAAGGCAGTTTTCAGAAACTATGAGCCAAAAATGCTGGGTTTTGTTTTTAACAAAAAAAATTCAAAACAGATTGTTATCAAGATATTTTGAAAATTTATAAAAGAATGAGGATAATCAGTAGAAGCCAATAAGAATTCATTGAGCATAACAAGACACGAGATGCTAAACTTGGTTTCTTTCTAGATAGTGCTGTTAAGCTGCTAAACCAGAATAATACTTAGATGTCACGTATCTTGATTAGAGCAAAGAATTCGACAATGTCTCAGATGATAATCTTATATTCTGATGCTGAAATATGACTCAGATACTTAAACATTTAGGTAGATGGAGAGTTGGTTGAACAGCATTACCATAATGACATCAATGAATTAATTCATCAATGTCAACTTAAAGTCTCTAGTACAGTGTCATAGGCTCCCGAGGACAAAGATTATATGCTTTCTAGTATGGAAGACAACCCAAAGCTGAGAGTGTTAGTTAATGCAATATATGCCAGAATAATGACTCTAAACCATATGAACAGGCTGCATCAGTAGACTGAATCCAATTAGGTAAACATTCAAATAACACTTTTAACCAAAAAGCAGGATTTTATAAGTATAACATTAAGAAGACCTGGTTTGGGGCCGGCCCCGTGGGGCACTCGGGAGCGCAGCTGCGCTCCTGCCGTGGGTTCGGATCCTATATAGGGATGGCCGGTGTGCTCACTGGCTGAGCGCGGTGCAGGTGTCACCAAGCCAAGGGTTGCGATCCCCTTACCGGTCACAAAAAAGACAAAAAAAAAAAGAAGACCTGGTTTGGCAGTCATTTATACCAAGACAAAGGAAAAATCTGGAGCATGTAATTGGTCGTAAGCTCCTTATCATCTAGTTGTAAGTTGATGGAAGTCATCAAGACTGGGCAAATAGCTTAGCTCTCCTATCCTTTCACATCTGTGGTAGGACTGTATGCCCCAGCCCTTTTGAATTTAGGTGAGGGCAATTGTTTGGCTTTGGAAACTTTAAGAGCCAGTGCACAATTTACCTCTTTCTCTTTTTCTGTCTTGTTGACCATGGAAGTAAGTATGGTAATGGAGTTTCTGTCAGCCTGGATCCCTGAATGACTGTGATTAGCAGAGAATTCCTGCTGATCCGTATTGGATATTCAGTGTTGGTGAGAAATAAACCTTTATTGTGTTAAGCCACTGTGATTTTGGAGTTCTTTGTTAGTGAAGCAAAACAAAGTTTCAACTGACTAATATATTGCCCCCACTCCAGCTCCAAAATAAAATAAACCTAATTTTCATCTTCTTTAAAAGAAGTTTTGTATAAAGTTGATGAGATAAAATAATCCCACCCTACCTTACAGCATTAAATTACATCTGAAGTATTGATTTAATTCTGTGTATTGTAATTTAAAATGAACTTAAACAAACTAGAATGAATCCAGAGTAAGGCAACCCGGAATGGTGATCATCTAGAAGACATATAGAAGATAAATTCTTAAAAGAACTGGAAAGACATGGAGACTATCTTCAAGTGCTTTGAAGAACTAGAAAAGATTATAGAAAACAGATAAGATGGATTTGTGCAGGTCCAGAGAGTAAAACTAGGACACAGCTGAGTTTAAGGAATCTTTTATGACATCCCCTTGTCGATAAAACCTAAACTCTTCAAGTTAGCACAGAAGACTCTCAGATATCAGTCATTTGCAGATTTCTTCATCCTCATCTTCCACTACTCCCTCATACACATGCTTTGCCTCAGCAGAACCAAATTTATTAGAGCTCCCAAATGTGTCATACATTCAGTGATGTTCTTTTACTTGGAATACCTTAACCTCTCCTCCTTCAAGATTCAGGTCAAGCTGTACCTCCTCTAAAACTCACTGTTTGACGGTCCCTGGATTTTGTTACAATAAGGACATTTAAATATAATGAGGTTTCTAATAATTACTTATGAAGTAGTAATTCATTGTAACTGGAAATATTCAAGAAGGAGCATTTCTACTTAATGAGAGTTTGAATTAGAAGATCTTCATGGTTCCTTCAAGCTCTAAGGACTATGCAAACATGAGGTTGATTTTACCACTTCCAATGCACAGACTCCATGGTGAAATGCCGTCACCATAAAGAGATGTTAGCATTAAATTAGTAGTGGTTAGTGAAGAGTTCTTTTGAAGACCTGACCAATATTGACATTCCTGGGTCTCTGATTTTCTGAGGTTTCTTTTTCTTTTTCTGTGGAGATCCTTTATTTGAGATGATAAATACCTTTTATGCAAAATTTGCCTTTTTTAATTAAAGTCTAATTTTTAAACAATAGTAACATCTTCTTGCTTCTTTATGAATATCAACTCTTTGATATTTTTATGCATACATTAACTCATTTAATTCTAATGTAAATGCCATGGGCTCTGCAGAACAGGAATTGCATGAGGATTATGACATTTATCCAAAAACACATAGCTACTTATAAGAAGAAATGGACTAGAATACAGGTGTTCTCTCATACAGGTTCTTAAGTATATTCCAAACAGTACACATCATGAATAGAAAGATATTTTCCTAGATGACAGTATTAAACATTGTGAAGGTTTCAGCTTATTTCATAAAATTACCAGTAAAACAGGATTTTTTTTTAACATGCCAGAATTATCCTAAAATTTATTGTGAGTAGTAAAAAGGCAAGAATACCCAAAAACTTACTTTAAAAAAAGTGTGGAGAAAGCCATCAATCATTAAAGGTTTATTTAAAAAGGTCAATAATTAAAATTGTTTGATATTAGTGTAAGAATAACCAGATCCACAGGACAAAATAGATAACACAAAAGAAACCCTTGAACTCATACAGAGTATATGGAAAAAGTGGAATAATAAGTTACTGGAGAATGGAAGGATAAATTAATAAAAATCCTACTGAGACAACTGATTATTTTTTGGAAAGAAAAGTAAAACACTCTTCTTGTTATTTTACAAAATAATCTCCCAGAGAACAAAAGAAACAATTATAATATATTCAAACCAGAAAAACAGGCATATAATTAGATATATGACAATCTATTGGTGATAATAGCTACCATTTATTCTGTGCTTACTATGTACCAGGTAATATGCAAAGAGCCTTACATATATTACATATTTAATTATAACAAAGACACTGTGAAATAGGTACTATTCTTAATACTCTTATTTTACAAATGAAGACTGAGGCAAGAGACAGGATCTTGCCCCAGATAACACAGCTAATCAGTGTCAGGAATTTGAATTCAGACATGTCTGATTGCAAGTTTCACAATATTCTGCTACAAGTATCTGACTAGGGAGATTATTATAAAATCAGATGCAATTGAAGGACAAGTTAAATCTTACTGTATACAAACGTGTTTTATAAGATTTAAGGATTCTTTTGATGGCAGGATGCAACAACGTCACTTGGATAGATGAGAGGGGGAACAATGTTGAGTTTTGATAGTTGTGTACAATGTGTGATGGGTAGATCATGATAATTAGCTTATTCATCATTACAATACACAATCATTCCTTGTGTTTGTTAAGCAATTCCTCACTAGCCCCCCTCCCTCTCCCACTCCCCTCCCCTTTTCCACCACTAGTAACCACGGTTCTTTTCTCTCTTTCTAAAAGTTCAATGTATTACTATGATTTTTGTTTCTTTCCTTTTCTGTCTCTCTTTATTGTTTATTTGTTTATTTGTGCATTCAGCTCCTGATAACGAGTGAGAACATGTGGTATTTCTCTTTCTGTACTGCGGTTGTTTCACTTAGGACAAAAAACTTTGGTATATGATGAGAGGTACAGATCAAGTTTCACTCTTCTCATAAGGATATCCAGTTTTCCCAGCACCATTTATTGAAGATGCAGTCTTTTGACCAATGTATGTTCTTGGTGTACTTGTCCAAGATCAATTGGCTGCAAATATGTGGGTTGATTTTGGGGTTCTCTTTTCTGTTCCATTAGTCCAAATGTCTGTTTTTATGCCAGTACGATGCTGTTTTTGTTACTGTAGATTTGTAATATAGTTAGAAGTCAGGAAGTGTAATGCCTCCAGCTTTACTTGTTTTGCTCAGGATTGTTTTGGCTATTTGGGGTCTTTTGTTGTTCCCTATGAATGTGAGGATTGCTTTTTCTATTTCTGTGAAGAATGTCATTGGTATTTTGATGGGGATCGCATTGAATCTGTAGATGACTTTGGGTAGTATGGACATTTGTACTATATTGCTTCTTCTAATCCATGAACAAGCAATGTTTTTCCATCTTTTGGTGTCCTCTATAATTTCTTTCAGTAGTGATTTGTAGCTCTCATTGTAGAGATTTTTCACTTCCTTAGTTAGATTCGTAGGTATTTTATTTTTTGATGACTATTATAAATGGGCTTGCTTTCTTGATCTTTTTTTCTTCCAGTTTGTTGTTGGAGTATAAAAACACTACTGATTTTTGTATGTTAATTTTGTATCCTGCAACCTTACTGAATTCATTTATCAGCTCTAAGAGTTTTTTGGTAGAGTCTCTCAGATTTTATAGAGAGAATCATGTCATCTGCAAACAGGGACAATTTGATTTCATATTTTCCTATGTGGATGCCCTTTATTTCTTCCTCTTGTCTAATTGCTCTTGCAAGTACTTCAATCACTGTGTTAAATAGGAATGGTAGAGCAGGCATCCTTGTCTTGTTCCTGATCTTAAGGGGAAAGCTTTCAGCTTTTCCCCATTCAGGATAGTATTGGCAGTGGGTTTATCATATATGGCTTTTATTATGTTGAGATACCTTCCTTCTATACCTAATTTTTTGAGAGTCTTTATCATGAAGGAAAACTGAATTTTGTCCAATGTTTTTCTGCATCTATTGAGATGATCACATGGTTCTGTTCTTGACTTTGTTGATATGGTGCATTACATTTATTGACTTGCATATGTTGAACTATCCTTGCATTCCTGGGATGAATCCCACTTTATCATACTGTATAATCTTTTTTTTTTCCTTTTTGTCTTTTTTTGTGACCGGTAACGGGATCACAACCCTCAGTGTCGCGCCTGTAACGCGACTGGCAACGGGATCGCAACCCTCGGTGTCACGCCCGCACCGCACTCAACCAGTGAGCAGACCGGTCTGTATATGGGATCCAAACCCTCGGCAGGAGCGCCGCCGCACTCCCAAGCACCACACTCTACCGAGTGCGCCACAGGGCCGGCCCTGTATAATCTTTTTGATGTGTTGCTGTATTCTGTTTTCTAGCATTTTGTTGAGGATTTTTGCATCTAAATTCATCAAGGATATTGGCCTGTAGTTTTATTTTTTTGTTGTATCTTTGTCTGGTTTTGATATCAGGGTGATGCTGGCTTCATAGAATGAGTTTGGGAGAATGGGTTCTGTTTCAATTTTTTGGAATACCTTGGAAAGAATTGGAATTGATTCCTCTTTAAAGATTTGGTAGAATTCAGCAGTAAAGCCATCCGTCCCGGGCTTTTCTTTGCTGGAAGATTTATGATTACTGTTTCAATTTCATTGCTCATTATTGGCCTGTTCAGTTTTTCTATGTCTCCTTGGTTCAGTCTTGGTAATTTGTATGTGTCCAGCTATTTATCCATTTCCTCTAGCTTTTCAAATTTGTCAGTGTATAGTTGTTCATTGCAATCTCTAATGATTGTTTGTATTTCTAAGGTATCAGTTGTGATATCTCCTTTTTCATTTCTGATTTTTGTTATTTGGGTCTTCTCTCTTCTTTTTTTGGTTAGTCTGGCTAGTGGTTTGTCTATTTTGTTTATCTTCTCAAAAAAACAACTTTTTAAAAATTGATCTTTCGTATCATATTTTTGTCTCTATTTCATTTAGTTCTGCTAGATTTTAATTATTTATTTAAATGTACTAACTTTGAGATTGAATGGTTTTTGTTTTTCTAGTTCTTTGAGGTGTAATGTTGGGTTGTTTATTTGAAGTCTTTCTATTCTCTTGATGTAAGCATTTATTGCAAAAAACTTTCCTCTTAGTACTGCTTTTGTGGTATCCCATAGGTTTTGGTATGATGTGTTGTTATTATCATTAATTTCAAGAAATTTTTTGATTTCCTCTTTAACCCATATGTCATTTAGGAGCATGTTGTTTAATTTCCAAGCATTTGTGTGATTTCCAAAATTTCGTTTGTTATTGATTTCTAGTTTTAATCCATTGTGGTTTGAGAAGATGCATGAAATGATTTCACTTTTTAAAAAAATTGTTGATACTTGATTTGTGACCTGATATGTGGTCTTTCTTAGAGAATGTTCCTTGTGCTGATGAGAAGAATGTATATTCTCTAGCTGTTGGGTGAGATGTTCTATATATATCCACCAAGTCCAATTAGTCTAAAGTATAATTTAAATCCTGTGTTTCCCTACTGATTTGTTGCCAATATGATCTGTTCAATGCTGAGAGGGTGCTATTCAGGTCCCCAGCTACTACTGTATTGAGGCCTATATCTCTCTTTAGGTGTAATAATGTTTGCTTTATAAATCTGGGTGCACCAATATTGGCAGCATATATATTTATGGCTGTTATGTCTTCTTGGTGGGTAGATCCCTTTATCATTATATAATGGCCTTCTTTGTCTCTTTTTATAGTTTTTGATTTAAAGTCTATTTTATCTGATATAAGAATAGATACTCCTGCTCCTTTTTGGTTTCCATTTGTGTTGTATATCTTTTTACATTCATTCACTATTAGCTTGTGAGAGTATTTACAGGTAAGGTGGGTTTCTTGTAGGCAGCATAATCTTGGGTCTAATTTTTTAATCTAGCTAGCCACGTGATGTCTTTTGAGTGGAGCATTCCATCCATTAACATTTAGCATCACTATTGAAAGATATTTTTTAACTCCTGTAAGTTAATTGCTTTTGTCTGGTGGTTTTAAGTATATTTTGTTCCTTTATTTCACTGTTGTTCTTTGACTTTGGAGTTTGTTTGTTGAGGTGGTACAGTATATATTTTTTTCCTCTTTCTCATTTGCCTGTGTGTTCTATCAATGGGATTTGTTCTACCTAGTGTATTCGTGGTGGTATTTATTTATTTATTTATTCTAGGTGCAGAACTCCCTGGAGGATTTCTTGTAGGGCTGGTCATGTGGCCCTGAATTCCCATAGTTTTTGTTTATCAGGGAAATATACTATACCTCTGTGATATCTGAAGGATAGGCTTGCTGGGTATAGTATTCTTGGATGGCAGTTTTTTTTTTGGTTTTTTTTGGTTTTTTTTTTAGTACTTTAAATATATCATCCCATTCTCTTCTGGCCTGTAGTGTTTCTGCTGAAAAGTCTGCTGTTACCTGATGGGGACTCCTGTATAGCTGACTTGACATTTTTCTCTTGCTTTTCTTAGGATTATCTCTTTGTCTTTTGTCAGTTTAACTACAATGTGTCTCAGAGAGGACCTTTTTAGATTGAATGTGTTTTGGGATCTTTGGGCTTCTTGTATCTGTAAGTCCATTTCTTAAACAATACTAGGGAAGTTTTCTGCTATTATCTCATTGAATAGGTATTCAATGCCTTTTTCTTTTTCTTCCCTTTCTAGAACACCCATGATTCAGATGTTTGTATGCTTGAGGCTGTCTAATAATTCTTGAAGATTTTTTTCAATTTTTTTACTTCTTTTTTTTTTTTTTTTGTCTGCTTGGGTTATTTCAAAAACATTGTTTTTGAGATCAGTAATTCCTTCTTCTGCTTGCTCTAGCCTGCTTCTAAAGCTCTCAAGTGTTGTTTTTATTTCATTGAGTGAGTCCTTCAGTTCTAAGAGTTCTGCCACATCCCTTTTAATGGCATTAATCTCTTTGTAGATTTCTTCCTTCATATATTGGATTGCTTTTCTCATTTCATTATGTTGTCTATGTGGCTTTTCTTGTATCTCACTGTTTCCTTAAGATTTTTGCTCAGAATTCTTTTTCAGAAATTTCAAGCATTTCTTGTAAATTGGGATCCTATATTTGAGAGTTATTGCATTCCTGTGGGGGTGTCATAGTTCCTTGTTTTTTCATATTTCTAGTATCCTTATGTTGATGTTTGGTCATCAGGTGGAGCAGTTGCTTCTTCACTTACTCAAGGGTCTTTTGAGGAGAGATAATTTGTCCTGATAATCTGTTTTATGTTGCGTTTTTGGGTGGGATGTTTCAGTTTTGATTTCAGGGAGACTATATTTCCAGAAATTAAAGGGATACTCAGGTGTCCTGGGTAGAGTCAACAGACTGGGGAGTGCTGACAGGTGTGGTGCAATAGAGGCTGACAGGGGCCACATGGAGTGGGGTTCCTGGTACTGTGGCCTAACAGTGCTGGGCTCCCATAGTGGGAGCTGTGAGGGACAGAGGCCACATGGAACAGAGCTCTTGTGGCAACTGCTACTGCTTGGTGGCTAAAGACTTCCACGATGGATAACACATGGGGCAGGGCTCTGGAGGCTGTTGCCAAGAGGCTCAAGGCTCTTGTGGTAGAAGATACACAGAAGGGAGGAGGCTTCTGAGGCTGCGGTCCAGTGGTTCAAGTCTCCTAGGGTGGGAGCTGCAAGTGGCAAGGCTCCTTGGGCTGGTGCTGAGCCTCTGAGGCCTCTTGCAGGGAAAACTGTGAGGGTTGGGGCTCCAGGGGCTGGTGCAGGACCTTTCATGCCACTCCTGGCATAAGCTGTGAGGGGCAAAGCTCTCAAGGCTAGTGCCAGGCTTCTGAGGCCTCACCCAGCTGGAGCCATGGGAGACAGATCTCCGTGGGCTGGTGTAGAGGTGCTCAAGTCTCTGCCAGTGGGAGCCACAAGGGCTAGTGCTTCCTGGGCTGGTGCTGGGCCAGTGAGGCCTCTCCTTGTGAGAGCCACAAAGGATGAAGCTCCAAAGGCCAGTGTAGAGATGCTTAAGTCTCTACCAGCAAGAGCCGCTAGCAGAGGGGCTCCTGGGGCTGGTGTAGAGTCTCTCAAGTCACTACCAGTGAGAATTGCCAGGGCAGGGCTCCTGAGGCTGGTGCCAGGCTGCTGGGGCCTCACCTAGTGAAAGCCATGAGTGATGGGGCTCCTGGTGCTATTGCTGGGGTGCTGAGGCCTCTCCCTACAAGAACCATGGGGGTTGGGGCTCCCAGGGCTGGCATGGAGGAGCTCAAGTAGCTCCTGGTGGGAGCCATGAGGAACGGGGCTCCCAGAGCTGGTGTAGAGTCTCTTAAGTCACTCCCAGTGAGAGTTGTGAGGGCCAGGGCTCCTGGAGCAGTGCCGGGCGGCTGGGGCCTTTCCAGGCAAAAAGCACAAGGGGTACAGCTCCCAATGCTATTGCCAGGGTGCTGAGGCCTCTTTCTGCAAGAACCTCAGGGGGCAGGTCTCCCAGGGCTGGCCTGCAGGAGCTCAGGTCACTCCCAGCAGGAGCCACGAGTGGCAGGGCACCCAGAGCTGATGCTGAGCTGCTCTGGTCTCTAGTGACAAAATCCTCAAGGGGAAAGGCTCCAGAGTTCACTGTCCATTGCCTCTGAGAATGGAAGCTGCATAGGATGGGGTTCTAGAGGCTGCAGCAGGCAGCATGGTACTCTGGTGTTGGGGCCTAGGGGCTGCACATTGGTTGTGGCTGGATCAGCGTGGCCTGTAGTTCCAGCAGTTGGGGTTATGGCTGTAGGTGGTGTGGGCCATGCTGCTGCAAGGAGCAAGAGAAACTCCTATAGGGGGAGATGGATCTCTGTCCTGGGACCAGACAATGGCACTGGTAACCTTTGTGGTGGTGAAGGTGAGCTGGGGCAGGGGAAATCAGGGGTTCCTGCTGGGAAGTACTCCAGCTGAGTAGACTCTTCTTGTCTCAGGGGAGAATTTCTCCTGCACTGATTTCTGCTGTCCACGCTCTGCTCTGGATCTTTTCTGTGGGAGAACTGTATGCTGGGTACCTCTAGTCCACCATCTTCAAAAATCAGATTTTACACAGTCCTATTCCTATGAACCATGTACAAGTATTAAAACAAAAAATGACTTTGTTTACAGAACTATTCTACATCACAACATATGCATCAATGGAACTTTATATATGATTCAAATAATCCAACAAGTAAAAACATTCATTGTGTTTTTTTATACATATTTATTGGGTACAGAGTTGACTATCAGTATTTATGTACAGTATGTGATGATCAAATCAATATTTTCAGCATGTTCATTATTATAAATCATAATTACTTTTTGTGCCCTTTACCCAATTTATCCCTGTCCCTTCTGCCTTTCCCACCTCTAGTTATCTATAGGTCTGTTCTCTCCTGAAAGTTCAATGTTTTATTATGGTCTTTCTTTCTTACTTTCTTTGTTTCTTAGCTCCCACTTATGACTGAGGAAATGCACTATTTCTTTTTCTGTTCCTGGCTTCTTTCACTTAACATAATTTTCAGAAGCTTTTTGTTTGATGTAATCCTAATTATGTATTTTTGTTTTATTTTCCTGTGCCTTTTTAGTCTTGCTCAAAAAAGTGCTACCCACTCCTATTTCATATGGAATTTCCCCTATGTTTTCTTCTAGTAGTTTCATAGTTTTGGGTCTCTAATTTAGGTCTTTGATCTATTTTGAGTTGATTTTCGTGTATTGTGAGAGATAGGGGTTTAGTTTCAATCTTCTGCCTGTGGATATACAGTTTTCCCAGCACAATTGAAGAGGCTGTCCTTTCTGCACTGTATAATCTTAGCACCTTTTTAAAAAAATTAGTTGGTTAAAAGTGCATGGGTTTGCTTCTGAGCTCTCTCTTCTAGTCCATTGGTATATTTGCTTATTTTTAAGCCAGTACCAAGCTGTTTTGATTACTATAGCTTTATAGTATATTTTGAGCTCAGGAAGTGTGATGCCTTCAACTTTGTTCTTTTTGTTAAAGATTGCTTTAGCTATATGGGATCTTTTGTGGTTCCATGCAAATTTTAAGATTGTTTTTTCCATTTCTGTGAAGAGTGTCATTGGTATTTTGGTAGGGATTGTGTTGAATGTGTAGAATGTTTTCTATAATATTGACATTTTGGTGGTGTTAATTCTTCCCACCTACAGACATGGAATATCTTTCCACTTGTTTCTGTTATCTTCAACTTTTTTCACCAATATTTTATAGCTTCCTTTGTAGAGGACTTTCACCTTCTTCCTTAAATTTGCTCATAAGTATTTCATGTTTTTGGTAGCTATTGTGAATGGGATTAAGTTTTTGATTTCTTCTTCAGTTATTTCATTGTTAGTGTATAGTAAAGCCACTGATGTTTGTGTGTTGATTTTTTATCTTGCCACTATACTGAATTAATGTATTAGTTCCAGTAATTTTTTTGCTGGAGTCTTTATGGTTTTCTATGTATAGGATCATGCCATCTGCAAATAGGGATATTTTGATTTTCTCCCTTTCTGATCTGAATGCCTTTTATTGCCTTTTCCTGACTTATTGCACTGGCTAGAACTTCTAGTACTATGCTGAATAAGAGTGGGGGAAGTGGGCATCCTTGTCTTGTTCCAGATCTTAGAGAAAAAGCCTCCAATTTTTGTCCATTCAGTATGACATTAGCTGTGGGTTTGTTGTATATGAGCTTTTTTTTGTGTGTGTTGAGATACATTTCTTTTATACCTAATTTGTTGAGTGTTTTTATCATGGGGGGGGTGCTGGATTTTATGAGTTGCTTCTTCTGAGTTTATTGTAATGATCATATGGGGTTTTTTTCTTCATTTTCCAAAAAGATAAAATCGATAAACCTTTAGCTAAACAAATAAAGAAAAAAAGAGATAAGACTCAAATAAATAAAACCAAAAATGAAAAAGGGGACATTCCAACTGATACCTCAGAATACAAAGGATCATGTAGACAACTAGGAACAACTACATGCAAACAAACCAGAAAAACTAGAAGAAATGGATAAACTCCTGTACAAATGGATAAACTCCTGTACACATACAGCTCACCAATGTTGAATCATGAAGAACTAGAAAGCCTAAGCAGACCAAAAATGAATAATGCGATTGATGTAGTAATAAAAAGTCTTTCAACAAAGAAAACCCCAGCACCAGATGGCTTCACTGCCAAATTCTACAAAACATTCAAAGAAGAGCTAATACCAATTCTTCTCAGTCTCTTCCAAAAACTGAGGAGGAGAGAGCACTTCCAAACTCATTCCATGAGGCCAGCCTTAACCACATGTCAAAACCAGAAAAAGACACATTAAATAATAAAACTACAAACCAATATCCCTTATGAACATAGATGCAAAGATCCTCAATAAAATACTAGAGAGCAGAATCCAACGACACATTAGAAGATCATTCACCATGATCAAGTGGGATTCATCCCAGGTTCCGAGGAAGGTTCAACATTTGCAAATCTATAATTGTGATACATCACTTTCAACTTTGAACTTAAAATTTAAGGTTCCCAGTGTTAGTTTGAGCTGAGAGGTCAAGCAAAATCCTCACAGACTGCTTCCGTCAGTATGTACACACAAATCACTGCTCATCTTACAAAGAGTGTTTTCTTTGCCATCGCAAAATCTAACATCTGTCAAAAATCTCAGAGGTTGTTAATCTCGTTATGATTTTACAGCAGCTGTACTGCAGTCCCTCAAAAGAATAAAAAGTAGATTTCTAAGCAAATCAAAGTTCATTGTAGTTGAATTATGGGATTTGTAGAGAAGTATTTTATCCCTATTGCTAATTACGTTTTTCACATAGGAGAATAATCATGGGTCAGTGAATCATTAACCCCTTAATGCCTTAAAGATGCATATTTCTGTTTGATGGATTGGCCAATGCAAAAATCTCAGTGTTTCAAATGGTTAATAACCCCAGGAAATTTCAGATTGATTGTGTTCCTTTCATAGAACAATCTATTAAAGAGTTTGAAAAAAAATGATTTAAAAACCTTCAGTGTCATCGTTTGGCTGGATTTGTTTTTAAGTTGAAGCTTTAAAGTAATTAAATAGTACTTGATGAATTGGAAATCTCTTCCAATAATTGCATAGATGGTTTGCTTCTCTGTGTTTTGCAAGACTTTTAACATTGTCTTCATACATAGCAAAGCCAGATTAAGCGATGTGTACATATATATATATATATATATATATATATAT
>NW_007726145.1:1382941-1421511 GCF_000696425.1 Galeopterus variegatus
TATATATATATATATATATATACCTACACTCTTGATCATTTCAACATGAATCAAAAGATTCAGTTTTGTTCTACTATGGCTACCTCTTTGCCCCTCGGAATTTCTATTCTTCCCAAATAATATTAAAAAATTAAACAAAGAGGAGAGTTTGCTGGAGATAGGTACTCATATAAGGAATAAGGAGTTTGATGTTTAAGGTTTAGGGAAGAGTTTCTAGAAATATTAAAAAGAACACCAAAGAGAGCTCTCAAATCCCTTTGGGTCAATCTCCACACAGTGCTTAATTCTGACATCATTCTAATACCTGCTAGTAGCTCCTGAAGCCAATGGTAAAAAACAGGGGTTGGGCGATGGGGTAGCTGAACAAATTCAAGTCTAGACTGTTTCAGCCTAATTAATGGAGAAATTATCAGTTTAAAATGACAAAAGCAATTGGGTGATTTTTGTTTCTTTGTCTTTTCTCTGTGTGTGCTGATTTGATTTTTCTTAATTTTTATTCTTTGGTGACTCATTTCAACAATAGTATTTCTATCCTGTCTGACAGACAAAAACTCAATTTGCAGATACTCGAGCATGAAAGTTGGACCGAGAGAATGTCCAGACCTGTGTTATATCAGAGGAAAAACACTGAACCTGACTACCAGGAAACTAGGTTCTGATTCCACTACAAGTGGAAAAAGTGTGCTTGTGGGGCAGTTTCCTCATCTGCAAAATGGACAAAATAATATTGGTCATATCACTATTGATATTGTGAGGATTAACTGAGATGAAGAGTGTTAAAGTGCTTTGAACCTATCAAAACCTATAAAAAGTATTGCCACCTTCAGAGAAAGAGTGAAAGAAAAGGGTACAGAAGAGCCAAGGGTCTTGACATTTTCCTTTCTCCCTTTCAGTTTAACAAAGCATAAAGGGGCCAATGAAAGCATATTTATATATTATAGATAAAATTATGAAATTGGTATAGCAGCAGCAAAGTACACACACACACACACACACACACACACACACACACACACATGCACACACAGAGTATTTATTTATTTTTCCAAGAAATGTTGCCTCTCAACATGTTAACTAGGGGCCTTTGGATTCAACTAACTTTACATTACAGGGAATAAAAGGGCACAACTCTTAGAAGTGGTTTTACTGTGTTTGACCTTACATCTAAGACTTTCTGTATTTTTCTAATTATGGACTCTGATTATTGATTCTTTGTAAAATACACTATAGTGAATGAACTGTTTCCAGAAGCCTTTAATTTTTCCCTTGAATCTTTAAAGCTTCATGTTTTTTTAAAAAGTTGGACACAACAATTACAATTCCTTGAAGCTGACACGACAAGCAAACAGAAAGAAGTTTGTTGGGAGGGAAGGGGGAGAGGGAGGAGGGAGGTGATGGGCCACAATAATCAACCACAGTGTATATTGACAAAATAAAATAAAATTTAAAAAATGTTGCACACATGTAATCAACCCAATCATTCCCAGACACAGAAAAACCCTCTTCATAATGCTTCAGATTTTCTCTTTGAAATTTATTTTTTTTTGGTATGTCCAATGTAGTCCTCATTGGCATTGTTTAAACAGTATACTTGTTTTTCTTAAAGTGTATACATGTGGCTCAGCTCAAAATTTCAGAGAACAGCACAAATGATGGCTAGAGTACAGACTCTGGGGACACACAGATTTAAGTTTTTTATTCTAGCTCCACCAAGTATTAACTGTGTGACATTCAGGAAGTTATTTAACTTCTCAGCCTCATTTTTGGTGGTAACTATGCCTACTTCATAGAATTTATGAGAATCTTTAAACATAAATATGTTAACTTTCTACTGTAGGGTTGCTCCTACAAGGTAACTGATAAATGTTACTACTAGAATAATAACTGTAGATTGAATTAGTCAATGAGAAGTTCAATTACTTGGCAGACATCCTTGGCAAATATCTACACTTTTGGACCTAAAATTCATAGAGTCTATTTCTCATACTCATATACCTTCATGTATATCTCTTTATAGGTTCTATGATGATTAGTTTTTCACCCTTATAGTTAAATTCAGCAAAAAATTACTGAAAACATACTGTCAGCCACTGCATTAATTGCCAGGGAGATGAAGATGAATAATGCAGGGTCCTTGCAGTCAAGGAACCATTTAGGATTCAGAATTGAAATTGAAAGCAGTCATTTTATCTATCTTTATACTGAGGAAAAGAGAAAAATACTGATGGCTATTACCCGAATTATGTGTTTACATTTTGATAAATGGCATCTAAGATTGTTCTTTATTTGTGAAAGTGTAGAAAAATGAAAAATATCCACTCTTTTTGCTTTTCCTTAATCTACTGTGTGTGCAGACAATGAACATCACAGAAACAAGGCACCCACCAACATTATATTATAAATTCTCTCAGTATTTCTTCTGTGTTTTTATTACTTTTTTACGTGTCTTGACATTTTCATGTGAGTAAAATATAGTCCCACAGTCAAGTTGTTCTCAGTCTGGTCTACAAAGGGAATAGTCATTCAAAAAACATAAAAAAAGTAAAGGAAAGTGCTAGAAGCCAAGCCAGTCCTGATGTGGGTTTGAGTGTTCTTTTTTTCACTTTGATTAAAACTGCATGTAATCGTGCATTTGAGGAATATTATTTTGCTTTTGTTATTCCTAAAAAAAATATGGAGCTAGACCAGTTAGAGTAACTAGAAGTGCTGCCTTGGAGTACTAGAAAGTCCTCCAAGGGATAAAAGTGTTTGTCTAAGTATGTAATAGCTGATCAGATCGTAAAAGTGTTCTGTTCAATCCATGTTCTTGGTGAAAGGAATCCAAATCATCAAAGCATGGGATCAGTTGTAAGAGACCTTTGGTTATCATTCCAACTCCAGAGTTCTGGGCTATGACTGTGGAGCGGCTCCAGTTTTCTTCTGAGACAGGCCAGGATATAGGATCCTCATTACTTCAATTCCAGACACCTCCAGCTCCCAGAGAATCCCATTGTGGTGTAGAGGGAAAGAATGCAGACTTTGTGTGACCTTGGACAAATTACTTAGCCTCTCCGTGCCTCAGTTTCCCCATTTGTTTGATAATAGTATCTACCTCATAGGATTATTGTAAGTTCTAAAAAGTTAATACATGTAACAAGCTTAAACTTAAGCCTGACATATAGGAAGTGTTGATTATTTTTATCAGTAGCCTTTCTTGATAGTTAACTGAAAATCCTGTCTGAATTTCTGATCAATTTTTAAATGTCAGTTTTAATTATTCAGGTATTAATAAGATATTGAGTACTCACCCTGTGTTCAGCACTATGCTAGGTGCTGAGAAAGAGAAAAATGTAAAAATGTACGCTGGAATGAGCATATGTATATTCTTGATTCTGATGTAAGCTAATTTTTGAAAGTGAAGAGCAATGAGATGCTCCACATTTCGAAACTGTTCTAAAAGGGTACCTTTTTCTTTCACTTTCTTTCTTTCTTTTATTGTTATTGTTTAACTTTAAGGAAGTCACATCACAGCATGGTTTTGTTCCTTGTCTCCCATATAGGTAGACATATAAGTAGAGTTTTGCAAGATTTCTGGTCTGTTGAGAATTCAGTCTTCACCAGTCACTTTCATCAAATATCTGTACCTAGGTATTACTTGCAAAAGCCTTCAAAGAGCTTTCTTTGTAGTTATATTCACATGGTTGAGTTTCTATAATTCTTCTGACTCTATATATAAAGGCCTTTCTTTAAAAAATGCAGTACAGGCAAGTCAAGTATTAGAATTTTCTGCACCACATATATGACTTTCTGTTATATATATTTTTCCCATAGATTTGGGGGATAACAGCTGTTTTTGCCTCATTTCCCAATTTGAGGATCTTCCTCCTATGTTCTCCAAAGTAGTTTACCTTATCAATGACTCTCATCTTAAAATGTTGACAAGAATTTGATGTGTTCACATATTTTGATCATAATCTGCCTCTTGGAGCTATTTTATATTTATACCTGTTGTTTCCTGATGAAACTGATTTGTCTTTCAATGTAGGTGTTCAGATTCTGTGTTTGATCTTTCAAGGCATATGTGAGAATCTTTCTTGTTTTTACCTCGGCTTCATAAGGTTACCAGATTAATCTATCAAATGCTGTGACCTGTCCTTAAATTCTGGCTTAGAATAAAGACTACTTTAGTTGCCATTCAAATTGAAATTTATTTCAAAGATGAAGTGGGCCAATGGGATTCAATGAGAGCACACCCCGGTATATTCTCCTACTGCATATGAAACAAGAAGCACTCGTCCCATTTGCGACAAGGAAGGATATGACATTGTGAGGTTGTGGAGAGAAATGATTACCTCTTTCTTGTGTTTTCTTGAACAAAATCAGTTCATATCCTACTGAAAAAAAATTAAAACTGTGCCTTTTACCTACATTTAGACAGAAATATCTGACCCAAATATATTAAATTCCCGTCCAAAAGCACCTAATAATAATAAAGTATTTTCTCAATTTCTGTGTTATTGTCAGTACCATTTCCAGTGAACAACATTCACTTCCAGAATATTTGAATTATGTACTGGAAATGGAGAAGTGTGACACAGTTCCTTTCACACGGGAGCCTTGCTCAGAGGTCATTTGAGCTGTGACTTGCTTAAGCTGCCAGGAAGTGTTAGTATTTTTGTAGGATCTTTAAAATGGAGATCCAGAGTGAAAGACAATGCATTAGAATTAGACCCTTTCACTCTACAGCAAGTGAAAAATACGAGGAAGTATATCTTCTTTCGTAGAAATGTGTTTCACAACTTTCACCCTTTATCAGATCTTCTTAATAAGGAAACCTTATCTGTGAAATTACTTTTTTTCCAGTAAAAATTGTTTATGCAAATTGTGCATCTTGAATTCTACAATTCTGGCTAAAAGCAGCTAGATTTAAAGTCTGTGAACATCTCAAGCCAAATATAAAATCTCTCTGAAGATATGGGGGCTGACGTGGGTTCTTAGATGAATAAAGTAGTGACTATAGAAATTGTTTGGGTACATTTGTAACTGGAATTTTTTATATGAGGCCAAGAACAAACATTTAAGCAGTGTTCTGATATTTAAAAAGAAAAAGAAAAGGGGGAGGTAGGGTAGGAAGAGGAATAACAGTTCTTGTTTGGGATAAAATATTTCAATTGTTAGATTCCTTTGACTTTCATAACACTGTAAGGACAAAGAATGGCCTAAGCATGATACCATCAGGAATGAACATGGTTCAGTTATAACAACAAAAGTCTGCATTTTTAAGACATTCAATTCCTGAATGTGTTCTTGTTCTTTGTTTTCTTGCTGTTTCTTCTGTGGGAACCATAGTGTCTCCCTGCATTCCTAATGCTTCCTTACCTAGCTAATTTCTCTTCCCTCAAAAGTCCCACCTTAAGCATCACTTCCTACAGGAAGCCTTCCATGGCACTCCAAATTAAGGTTATGTGTCTTTCTGAGGCTTTTCATGGCAGCTTTGACTGCTCTAGTGTAGCGCATATTACATTGTGTTTTAATTGCTTTCTTGTATATCTCCTTCCCTGACTAATTGTAAGTTCCCTCCACTATAAAAATAATTACTATTTATTGAATACATACTATGGTCAAGCCACTATTCTAAAGACATTATGTATTTTATATTATTTATGCCTCATACCAATGATAATTCATCAATCCATTTTACAGATGGGCAAACTAAGGCACATGAAGGTGTGAGTATCTTGCTCAAGGCTACACAGCCAATGAGTAATAGAGACCGAATTTGAATTTGAATCCAAAGCATAGGCTTTTATCCATTACTTAATACTGTCTTCTTAATAGCAAGGTCAATGTCTAGATGTGTCACTCATATTCTCAGAGACCAAAACAGTTGCTACTAGCTAGAAAGTACACAATAACATATTTGTGGAATGAATCAGTGTATTCATGAAGAAAGACACCAATTGTTATGCAGATGGTGTGATGCTGTTGCAAAGGAACAGGAATGTAACTGGCTCTTGATTGAAACCCTCCTGAAGTTAAAATTAATGCATCTAATTTGTAAATTCTAACATTAGCCTTGGGTACCTGCCCCACTCAGATATGCAAATGAACACTGTGCATAAAACTCCTTGTGTTTTGTTTTTTTCTATTTGTTCATTTTTATATTTTTTTTCCTTTTTGTCTCTTTTTTACTGACCGGTAACGGGATCGCAACCCTCGGTGTCGTGTCCGTACCGGGGACCGGCAACGGGATCACGACCTTTGGTGTTGCACCTGCACCGCGCTCAGCCAGTGAGCGGGAACCGGTCTCCACATGGGATCCGAACCCTCAGCGGGAGCGTCACCGCGCTCCCAAGCGGCGCACTCTCCAGTGTGCCACTGGGCCGGCCCGTTTTTTCTATTTAATCAATGTATACAGGGTATATAGAGAAACAATGCAAACAATGTGGATCTTTAGAGAGAGGAAATCTGGTTCAGAAGGCTCTGCCTCAGTAAAGGATGGGCCAAACAAGAGGACCAGGCTGGGAATGCCTCAAATGATGTTTGCTTTGACTGGTGGGGAGTTGAATTCGCATGAGATTTGTGTATCAAAAAGCAAATGAATATGCAACTTCCACCCTAAATTTTTCTGACAATTTACAATTTCATCTGACATGAGCCTATTTCTAGGTGGACCTGGTTAATGAATGTGCACACACACACACACATATATACATACACACATAAATTTGTTTAAAATAATATTCTACACTTGTGAATGTAATTCTTAGAAAATGTCAAAAGTTAAACACTGTGTCTCACATTTTCCATAGGTTTGAAAAAACTAGTTGCTTCATGAATCCTGGTTAAATTGGTTCTGCAAGAGTTATTGTCCATTCTGCTATATGGCAACATTGTGTGGAATCTTAGATCCTGATGATGCCCCAGAGAGACAAGATTATCTAGTGAAGTATGTCACTGGGTGACATCCAGAGGAGGGATCAGAGTATCCCTTGAGTTTTCCTCACTCAAAAATTGCCTGGTGTACTTTAAACAAAGCCATCAGTAATGTTGATATGTCAACATAATTTAATTTATGATCTTATGAGCTATTGCCCTGAAATCATTAAGCGGTCTAACAAAAAACAGTGAAATGATCAGACAGTGTAACTTACAAAGGCCCTGAGACTTCTGTGACCTTATGAATACGAGTTATGGACAAAAAGAATTTTCTCGAAGGAGGTCCTTGAAACAGTATCCAATTACTCTTAAAGCTCAGATCGAGATTAGTATTCATATTAAGAAAAGAACAAAAGCAATTTCTCATATTAGAAATTGTTTTGATAAAGGATCATGGTTATATCCTGCTTCTTTGTAAGGTCTTCTTATTCAACAATGTTGCCATTGTTTAAAGTCAGCTATCTTTAGAAAATCAGTAAAGGTGAGTCATGATATAGTAAACAGCCACATATTCAGACACAAAAATGTTTGTTTTTACTCTGACCACTTTTATATGAATATATATGAATGAAATTATCAAGGTATATGACTTTGTACAATTGTTATTAAACTAACTTTTATAAACTGTAGATTAGCATATCCACTAAGACAGCAAATATGAGGTGGTCAAGTAGCAGTAATTTACAGGTTGTTCCAAAGTGGTACACAAAGCACTTCATTGTTTTTATATCCCAATCCATTACTTAGTTATATCTACAAACCTATCTGTACCCATCAAAAAATGTTACTCAACTGACTAAGGTAACAGATTTGACTAAATCTTTTCCCACAGTCTTCTCTTCACAATTTAATGGGATGGATGAATGACATAATCAGATGCTTCTCTTCTGTATAAACAAGGACTATGCCAGATATGTACTATGAATGAAGGTATTTTTCACTAGGTTCTGCCCACCATGCCTAGTCTGGGACTTTATACATAATTACACCACGTGTAGTTTATACTTGATTTTGCAGGAAAATAATTGAAAAATACAGATTTTTCTTCTGTGGTGCTATGATTCTAAACCCTATAAACTTGAAAGTTATAGTTTAATATCCTTTATCCTCTAAGGAGCATTGAAGCTATTCAAAAATAAAGTTTTCTTGTGTTCTGTGCTTTACTATAGGTGATAAAAACCTACACACTTTAGGGGCTGGCCAGTTAGTTCACTCAGTAGATCGTGGTACTGATAACACGAAGGTCAAAGGTTCAGATCCCCATACTGATCAGCCACAAAAAGTAAATAAATAAAACCTACATACTTTAATTTTCTGTGTATTACTCAAGTTACATATATGTACTAGGTACATATATTTAATTTGCTATAATCTTTTGCTAAACAATAATATTAAAAACAAAAACAATGGAGACTGTAGAATAAATGTTTCTTTTCCACTCAGTCATAAGTTAAAAGTTAAAAAGAGAACTGCATTTTAATCCCTTAGCACTTTAACGCAATTCCTTGCAGACTAGAATCTACATCAGTGCTACAAGTGAAGTTAGGTGCTGATCAAGTTAAGTGCCACTATGTCACTATACAGGATGTCAGAACAACCCATGTGAGAGTACCAAGGGAACAGAAGAAACTGCCCTTTAAAAGGTTTTCAAATATGTCCCTGTATTTTTTTTTTTTTGTAACAATTCCGTAGTGTTTGATTGATATGGTAGTTTTTACTGTGCTACAAATTGACTTAACAGATACAAGAAAAAGCTATATATTCTGGTGCATTTCAGAAAAAAATAGCTAATAGTAACCATATTTGAATATAGATGATTAGGAGAACCACTGGGAAAGATAAAAACAGTGCAGAGTAAGAAGATATTTTATTCTCTATGAGAGGAAATTCTTTGCAAGATTGGGGGGGTGCAAATGTCAAAGATACTTTTTAATTCAATAAGATATAATTAAATAACCTTGTAGGTAAGCAAACTAACATTTCAAATTAATGGTAGACTCTGTTGGAAAACTTCAGAGTATGCTACAGCTGGTGCTAATTAGTAAATTTCTAGAAAAGAGATCTTAGAGGATTAATCAATAAATTCAGTAGATATTGGTTGTTTATAAGCCATATAGAAATTTATTTAACTGTTTAGGCAAGTGTATTGCTATGGTTTAAATGTGTCCCCCAAAGTTCATGTGCTTGAAACTTAATCCCCGATGCAACAATATTGGGAGGTGGGGCCTAATATGAGATGATTTGGTCATGAGGGCTCTGCCATCATGAATGGATTGATGTAGTTGTTGTGAGAGTGGGCTAATTATCAAGAGAGTGGGCTTGTTAAAAAGTGAGTTACAACCCCTCTTGCTCTCTTGCCCTTCCACCTTCTGCCATGGAATGATGCAGCGAGAAAGCCTTCACCAGATGCTGAGCGGATGCTGGCCATGCCATTGGCTTCTCAACCTCCGGAACTGTGTGCAAATAAATTTATTTTCTTTATAAGTTACCTAGCAACACAAAACAGACTAAGACTGGTATATTAGTTAGTTATAAGAAAATTAAAGCTGTAACTAAGTTATTATGCTTGGACAGCACCTCATTAATTATTGAAGCATAGAAACAAACCAAGGAGGCCCTCATGAACCAAACTAAAGGTCTCTTAAACAGGTTGCCCCTCAATTACCTGAATAATTGTGAGATCTGGACAGTGAGAAATTTACTTAGTATGTTTTATAAGTTGTAATAAACGTCATATATAATGCCAATTAAGTCCTAGATCATAAACATTCTAATATACAAGGTATGTTTATTAGACACAGTTCAACTCTAATGTGTCAGTTATTTTCTTAAGGTAAATGACAAGTGGTCACATACAAAAAATAGGTTTAGTGAGTTGAAAGGGGGTAATTTAAAGCAAGGAGGACAGAAGCAACACTTAAGTCACTAAACTAAATACATCCTTGAGCAATAAGATATAATTGTATCTGGCTAAGACTGTAATACAATGAACAGATCAGCTTTTCTGTAGCTCTGAGATTGCTGTTTTTGAGCAAAGCCCAACAACGCATCTAACAAACAGAGTTGACATTGCCGTGTTCTCTTTAATAGTTGATAGAGTAGCTAGTTAAACATACTCAGTGTGAATTGTTTAAATTGTGTCCAGCACAAGGCCTTAGAATTAAAATGAGTTGTGAAAAATATTGTTAAGTTCCTTATTGACCTGCTAGGCACCATTCATTGGTGACAAGAATCCTGCCAATAGGTCCTTCATCAAAGAAAAGAACAATCAAAGAGACAGCTAATATCTTTGATTTGATTTCTACAAAATCTTAGCTGATAATTTTATCTCCATGCAGACAGTACATGTCCTTGCTGTAGGAAAGAACTAGAAAAAACAAAAACAAAAACGACTTGGTTGCAGATTAAACCATTAGAAATATTGAGACAAAATTGCATAGACAATAAGACATAAATTAAGTAGAATGATATCAAACAGTGTTCTTAATGGGCTGATTATAAAAATGTCTAAAGAGCTACATATTAAGGTGAATTCATCCAATTTTGCATTTACATTATATACACTAGAAATGGTGTCAAAATTATGGCTCTGTTATTCCTAAGAATTTTAATAAATTATACTAAATTTAAGATTATATATAATTTTGAATTATACTTGTGTGGGTTAGACTTAAAAATTGATATCTAATTATGAAGAGTAGACCAAGGTGGCAAATTGCGTATTTAAAGACTAGATACATTTATCACCTCATTGTAATATTGGGGTGGAAAAATTAGTATATTCCTTTCTAGTCTCCCTTTCCATCCTAAACACATCTTGTTGTTTTGTATAGCTCTAATTATACAGAATGTACATGTTTGTATTATTTTTCCATTTAATACTAAATGCACATGCTTCTTTATTGTTGTTTTTATTAGGCATTTTCTTATCTTTATTCTCTTCTTTAACATTCACAATCCTGTCACCATAACTGAGCAATGCAATTTGGCCATGTTTACATCAGGTCTTTATTATTATACATATATCATCTACATTGCTAAAATCATTGTTATTTATTTTCATGTCAAGCATAGCCTTCGTAAAGATTGATTTCAGTGGCTGCCTAAAAACCACTCATGTGTGGCTGGATCTTTGGGTTGCCTCCACTACTATAGATAACGCCTGTCATTTGTTTTCGAGTTTGGAAATTGCTGTTTGTTTAATAAAGATGCTATTGTTTTAATTTAATAGCACATTTTCATGTGGAATAGTAAGAGACTCCATTTTGTGTTGTGTTCTTGCTCTACTCAGTTTAACAAAAAAAAGAGCCTAATCTTTAAGCTATTATCATTTGTCTTTTACAGACATTTCCTGAGCCCCTACTCTGTGCCAAACTCTGTGCTAGGTTCTGGGGCTAAAAAGATGAAAATAATCTAGTACCCTTTTAAAAAGCTCAGAGACAAGCCAACCATCAACTATAATGAAGAATTGTGAAACTCAAATAGACAGATTTTGAGCTTTAATTCTTTCTAGAGAAATCCTATGTAAATGCTACAAGCATTGGTCCCCTATCTCTAGTCTTGCCCCTCTCCAGCACTTTGTCCACACCAAAACCAGAGTGATCTTTCTTTTTTCTTTCATTTTCTTTTCTTTTCTTTTTTTTTTTTTTTTTTTAATTTTTGGCAGTTGTCCAGTACAGAGATCAAACCCTGGAGTTTGGTGTTATCAGCACCACGTTCTAACCAACTGAGCTAACAGGCCAGCCCCTCAGAGTGCTCTTTGTCAAAGACATATCTGATCAAGTCTTAAAACAATTCACTGCCCATACTGGGCAAAAATTAATTCTTCAAAAGTTCCTCTTTTATGCTTCTGAGCCTTCACAAAGATACTCTCTCTACCTGAATCCCTCTTCCTTCCTTTTCTTCCCCAGTTCACTTGGTTAATTCCTACACTTCCTTTAGGTATGAGCTGAAATGTTACTTTCTCTGCCTCACCAGGACCAGTTGGGAGCCTCTGTTTTGGACTCCACCATCCATAACCTGAATGTTCTATTTAATTATTGAAGCATATTATCACACTTCAAATGAAAGTTGAACAACACATGTTGTTGTTTTTATACAGCTATAATTATACAGTATGTACACATTTGTATTATTTGTCTTCTACTTATTTTTTTATTAAAACGTATTGATTATACATATTTAAGGGGTACAGAGTTATATTTCAATACATGCATACGGTGTGTGATTATCTAATCAGGGTAATTAGCACATTCACCATTACAAAACATAATCATTTCTTTGTGATGTGAACATTTGATCTCCTCTCTAGTTGTTTGGTAACATGCAGTAAATCATTGTTAATTACAAATTCCTGGGTTGACTGTACACGAATAAAACTTATTTTTTTTTTACCTAGCTGTAATTTTGTTATGTTAATAAATGTAGAGAAATTGTTGTTGCCCCTGCTTTCTGCTGTAATGGACAACATCCTGTACAGAGTCACCACTACAACAATGTGGGCTTTATAAGTTCCTTTTAAGGATTTTAAACTGAAAAGGCAGTAGTGTAGCACTTCCTGCCCACAGTGCTGGGTAATTTTATTGCTATTAAGTCATCTGAAACAATTTTAAAATGTGCATATTTTGTGGACATGTTATTTGTAACAGTTTTATCTTTTTAAAGTAACTTGTAAAAACTTTCCTTTTTTAAGCTTGTGCTTGAAGGCAAACCCTTTTCACATGAAAAAATGAAATATGATAGAGTATGATGAATGACTCAATAGGAAATATTGCGCAATTCTTTGGAGGAATGATAATTTGTTCTTCATTTAATACATATTCAAATTTATATGTAATTAAAATTGCAATCCAGGTTTAGGATTTAAACTTAATCAACTCTCCTTAGATATTAGATAACAGAGTTTAGGAGGTGTGTACGAGACTACAAAAATAATCCAGGGGAAAGTTGAGTTTATTCATTCCAAAAATAGAAAGGCCTTTTTTTAAGTGTTTGTACACTCCTTTTCTGATCCACCTTCTGACAATCGTCTTTAGTCTTGGTACCCTTTCTTCTTTACAGAACAAAAACCTAATTTTTATTGGCTGAAATATGTTTTAAAGGTCTTCTCCAGGTTTAGGCATGTTCTCTGACTCATCCCCAGCACAGTGCCTATGAAGCTCCATCTGTGTTGGGTTCTTCTGTGTTTATTCCTCTGCTGGCTTACCCAGGGTCGTTAGCTGGTTGGTCATATGCTGAAGCAGTCAGAAGAAACACACTTGGCTCACAATTCTAGAGGCAAAGAAGTCTAAGAAGCATGGTGCTGTAATCCACTCAACTTCTGGTGTGGATTTTTGTGAGTTTCAGAGGCTGGGAAATCCAAAGTCCAGGGAATATATTGGGAGAGGGTCTTGATGGTGGGTGGTGACAACAATGCACATACTCTGCACAGTGGTGCAGGGGTTGGGTCCCCAAGTCCTTGGGCAGCCCTGCTCATATGGTTTTCCTGGTCTTTGGCCATGTTTTAACTCTCCCAAGCTGGCATTTCACATTGGTAGCTCCACAGTTCTGGAGTCTTCATGGCTGTCCCACTTTCATGGCTCCACTAGACATGGTCAGTTTCAGAGGCTGGGAAGTCCAAAGTCCAGGGAACACAACTGATGAGGTCCTTGTTGGTGGTGACAGCAACACAGTCGCACAGCAGATGGCTGAGCAGAGAAAGAAAGACTGTTTTCCATTTAATATTGTATTATACACATGTTTCTAACACTTCAAAAACATTATTTCCAATGGCTGCATAATATTTCATTGAGTATATGGCATCACAGATTACCAAACAATTTCTCTGTCAGTGGCTTCCAATTTGTCACTGTTACAAACTACACTGTGATGATCATTGTGCATAAAACATATTGTTTTAGATGATTTCCAAAGTGTTGCATCCTAGGGATGAACTCACTGAATTATGTTAAAATCATTTTTAAGAATCTTAACACTTATTTTCAAATTGCTTTCCCAAAGTGTTTTATCAAATTCACTTTCACTGACAATGTATAAGGAAGCCTGTTTCCACATACCTTTGCTAGCATTAAGCATTTTCATTATATTAAATAATTGATAATCTTCTATGAGAAAAGTCATATTTCATTGTTGTAATATACATCCTTTATATAACTGATGAGTGGGAACATTTTCTATAAATTTGTTTATAACCCCATTGCAAATTGCCATCATGCTTAAATTTTTCTGAAAGTCTTCAGGAGGTATCTCATATATGCTCATGTTTACTAGTTGCTTTCCCTCTTTTGTGACTAAATGGACTTAACAAATACATACATACATACATATATGTACATATATATGTATTTGCATTTAATGATGTTGATTTTATCTGAGGCAGGCAGACTTTAAAAAACAGAATAGTTTTCTTTTTCTAACTAAAGGCATGGATACTAAACATGTGCTGGAAAACCACTTGGGAAATTTGAGCTGTACATCTCAGTAGGGAAATACTGTCTAGGTAAGAAAGAGGCCCCTTGGAATAGTTTAGTATTTATGATTTCATCCTCAAAAGGAATCTGGGGAAAGTATGAGTGTGAGTGACTAGAAAGAGAATCAGGAGAAATAAAAACAGGAGTGAATAATTTAATTGTTGTATTAAATCAGTGGTTTAGATAAAGCCTGAGTTTTTTATTTTACCCAAATTATTTCACAGGTCTCAGAGTTCTGCTCATATATATTACTGTTCTTAAGCCATTAAAATTCATCACCTGATAATTATTCAACTTCCACAATCACTGTTATTTGCTGTTTAGTTTAGCTCTCTTCCTGTCTCAGTTATCTAGGTGTCAATGATAAGTACTTCAAAAAATAGAGAGATAGAAAACAGCAGGGTGAGGGACTTTTAAGACACTTAATAGACTGTTTGATGTGAATGCTAGACATGTGACAGGTAATAATTAAAACTGCTTAATTACTTTCTGAATATTGGGATGAGGAATAGTAGCAAAAACTGAATAGTACTAATGAAAAACTGAATTACTATAATCAAAACATTTTTTTCTTTTCACCAGGTAAAAGACTTTCACATGCAACAAATGCACTGCCTTTCTTTGTGTATAAGAGAAATAAGAAGTGAATTACTACAGCGATTAAAACCAAAGTTCTGGCCTAATTCTTATCATTAAGAGTAGTACTCTGTCATGTTAGAAGGGAACTTAAGAAATTAGAACTGGAATTGCTCACATAAAGGAAAGGTTATATGGTGAGGCAAACACAATATTTCAGGTATATTGCTGTGGATATTTGATAATTGGACGGAAGGGGTTAACATCCTGTATATGAAGTAAAGCAAGAAAAATAGTAAAAATAAACAATCAAATCTGGAAAGCACACTAATATGTATTATCTTCTCTTTTCTGAAACTCTGAACAGTTATCATCAAGACAAAGACAACCCCACCTTAAAATTTATTTAATTTAAAATATTTTAAAAATCTAACATTGTAACTCAAGCATCATGAGATCCTATTAAATTAGACTATTTACACCTCATATGGCTGGGTCCATGCTTTACTTATCTTTGTATCTCCAGATTCTATTACTTATGTAATGTGTTTACCAAATACCTGTCCAATGGAATTTTAAACAGCTATCAGAATGAACCAGCAACTCCAAAAACTTTTCCAGCATGTTTTCTTTCTTTTCTCTGTTGCCAAATTGTGAACATGTGTGTGTGCATATGTGTGTGCAGCTTCCCTCTTCAAGGCCAAGCAGCTGGGGCTTCTCTCACTATTAAGGGCCAGCAACTGCCAAACCCAAGTTTTAAAAATTGTAAAATAGATGGAATTCTCAGGAGTGTTTTGTCCCAGAGCATGTGGAATTTGAAAGCAAAAGCAGATGGAGTCCAGGAGAAAGACAGCTTGGTGATGATGATTTTAATGATTAAATGGAAATCGAATGAGGGACCATGGAAGGATGGAAAGATCTGGGAAGCTGTCAGAGGGTCACAGAAAGAGAGGAAAGGAGAGTTTCATAAAGTTTCTGTGAACCAGCCTAGCTTTCCTTAAGCAATAAGCCAGAGGCAAGAACCATAATGCTCTAAGAGCCCTGAAGCCCAAGGACAATAGATGTGTGTACCGTCCTGATTAGTGATGGCAGGAGACACAGATGGCTGGTTAACCCGTTAGATAGTCAGGAAGGACAGCCACCAGGGAATATGTGGCAGCTTCATACAGCCAGACCCAGACAGGTGGCAGACAGCTTGAGCTGGGCTCTTTGTTTGGTTTCTGACCTTATTTAAAATAACAGTACTAAAATGTCTATTAAGCCCTAGCTTCACATTTGTTTTTCTTTTGGCCCAGCATTGGTGAATTGGAGAGCTTTGTAGGGAAGCTAAGTCTCAGTTTCAGTTTGATATTTCTATCTTCCCATTTCTTGTGACTCTCGTAGCCACGATCTTTCTCGGAAAAATGCAAAGAAAAAGGTTTGATCGTGACCTAGTTAGTTCTTCTTTTAGGTACACTGACTGCTCATCCTCAAAACTTATGCACGTCACCCCCATGCTGAGCAGCACAGTAGCCTGGCTCTGTAAATGTGTGAAACTCAAGGGCAGCCACGTCAAATGCAACTGCAATAGAAAATAAATTCGGTAGGTGATCACACCTGTTGTAACTTGTTTTATTTATTGTTTGAAATACATAAAAAGGCTTTAGGGAATATTATCCATTAGAGGCACACACTGGAGAGGCTGATGCATAAGATAAGTATATAACCTATGCGTTGCTCCAGGCATTCTTTGATTTGTGGTTAATCCAATTTTTGTGGCTTCTCAGTTTAGCATTTAAGCGAAAACAATTTTAAATGCTGTAAAATAAAACACAAGTTGTTTTTGTTGTACAACTGCAAAGAAGCAGATTTCCAATCTGAATGTGCCTTTCATATTAGGTGCTTTTGACAATATTTAACTGATTCAGAAGAATTCGGTATAATCTTCACTTTCCTTATAAAAAAAGAAAAGACAAGTTGGAAAGAGATGCCTTAAGTAATAGCTAAATAGGTTAATTTCAGACCACAAACTCTGTGGGACTATTTTAAAATGATTGTTCTTCCTAGACCAGAAAGATATTAAAAGGCAACCAGGAGGAAATGGAGGAAAGGATAGATTTGTAATTCATAGGCTTCCCTTCTGTGGCTGCATGTGGGGAAGGCAAGCTTCACTGAAAGGAGTTAGTTCCTCCCAATAAATAAGATTGGGGAGAGTTGAGTTAAATGAAATTGAAGAATTAATTGTCTTTGTTACATGTCTTCTCAGAGTCTTTTATACGATTAAGCTCATTGTGAAATTTTAAAAGTGTCTATTAAATGTTTGATAAGCTTATTTAATTATATAGAATCCCCTGCTCTTTTTGTTACAGGGCATCTCACAAGTTAGTAAGCTGACAGACAAAGAGTCAGAATTGTGAGGCTGAGCCATCGGCTGTGTCATATTGAAACAGAAACTGTGTGACTGTCAGTTGAAAGTCAGGTGAAGCACAGATCTGTGAAGAAGAGACCATAACAGTTTTAGCTTAGTAACTTTCTAACCCAACATTTTCCAATACATGTTGTACAGATTACTTTTCCGAATGATACTATTAAAAGTTTCGTAAAAATAGAATTTTGTGATCAAATGAGTTTAGGTAAAGCCTGGTTCAACAAAATTAAGCAAATTTCTTTAAAAAGGCACTTCATAGAATGTTTTTAGAAGTAGACACTTCTTGAGGTGACTGCTCAGTTCACAAACATTTTCCCTGTCTGAGAACTACCCTGTCTTAGTCTGTCTGGGCTGCTATAACAGAATACTTTAGACTGAATAATATATAAACAACAGAGATGTATTGCTCACCATGCGGTATGTGCCAGTCACTATAGCTCTTAACAAGATTTCCAGGAGTATTTCACACATCCTGGCCAGCACTGGTCTAAGGATTCACATTTGGGAAGTTCTGTAAACCCTTGCTGCTGAGATGTCCTAATTCTTGCTCTTACTGAGGTTCATTAGTTCAACCGTTCTTTTGATTTCTGTGAATTACTACGGTATCCTTCCCACAAATTCCCTTTTAGGCTTAAGATAGCTCAAGTTGGTTTCTGTTATATGCAACCAAAAGAACCTTAACTAATACAACATTGTGAATTTTCTAGTAGGGGATTATAGCATGCAGTGCTTCACAAACTTATTTGACCACTGAATGCTTTTTTCAAGGAGCTTCTTGTTAAACCAGTATTCTGCTGCACATGCTTTGGGGAAGCACTAGTTTAAGGTAATTGATTTAACAGAGCTGTGAATTTTCTCCAAGCTGCATACCAAATGTTGGATCTTAACCTCAGTTTCTGGGGGTTACATTAATTTCTTTACTATACGTTCCTAGAATTGGGGACACTCAGTAGTGACACACGATTAGATGCAAATAAATAAAGCCTGGATACTCAGTTTGAGGATTGCTCTGGGAAACAAGAAGTCAGGCTGTCCCTCAGTGATGCAGTGCTATTTGCACATGATAAGCTTTTTTCATTTACCTACAGGTTTTACATAGAAATCACCTCATTCTCCAACATACCTAGAAGAAAGAGTGGCAGAACCAGATGGTTTAGTGCAGGGCTGATCATTCGATAGCGGTAAGTAAAGAAAAAAGTTGAGTACTATTAATTTAATTGACATAAAGTAATAATTTTCTCTTCTAAATATCTAAAAAGTTATGGAAACACAGAGAAATAGCAGGCTGAAATGCAATGGAATAGATGTGCACAGGTTGAAATCTAAATACAGCCATTTATTAGCTCTGTCACTTTGAACAAGGTCCTTAACTCTAAGCTTATTTCTTGTTCTATAAAATGGAGATAATAAGTTTCCTCCTATGTTTTTAGGTTAGGACTAAATGAAATAGTCATTATAATAATAGTTACCATTTATTAAGATATTTCTACATTCCAGACACTGTGCTAAGCCCTTTAAATTCATAACTTTTTTGATCCTCTGAACATTTCTGTGAGGTGGTTACTATTCATTTATTTTCCATTTTGTAGATGAGGAAACCTGGGCTCAAAAACATTAAGAACATTGCCTAAGGTTACCCAGCAGACAAACCTGGCTGCCCAGAGTCAGAAAAGAAACCCAGTCTGACTCTAATGCCTACATATTGTAAGCACTCAGTATTTAACTACTTTCTCCAGGAAGTTCCCTCATTCACCTTCAACTAATTGCAACAGATAAAAATGTTGTCATGACAATATGTTTAGACTGTGAAGGAAAAGAAATACAAATCTGTGTGGCTGACACTAGTGAATTTTGGCTTCTATTCTTGGTCAAATTAGCCATCTTTGGGAGGACAATTTTAGTGGAGGGGAGAGAGGATTGAATCACCAAAATAATCAGAGTAAAATAAGGAAAATTGATATGAGCACCTATATTACATACAGAAAGTTGAAGGAGTGGTACAATCTGGGCAGGATTAGTGAAAAAAATGCTACTATGGGTCAAATATGTCTCCCAAAATGTCATGTGTTGGAAACTTAAGCCCCACTGTAACAGTGTTCAGAGGGTACGAAATCTGGTTATGATATTTGAAAGGTGAGGTCTTTGAGAGGTGATGGGATCCTAAGGACTCCTGAATGCATTCATCCGTTCATGCAGTAATGAGTTATCATGGCTGTGGACTGGTGGCTTTATAAAGAGCACATGACAGAGCTCTCCCCATTCTCTTGCCATGTGATACCCTGTGTAACTACACGAACCTGTAGAGAGTTTCCACCAAGAAAATGGCCCTCACCTGATGTACCCCCTGGACTGTAGACTTCCCAGTCTTAAAAATTGTAAGAAATAAATTGCTTTTCTTTACAAATTACCCAGTTTCAGGTATTCCATTATAAGTAACAGAAATGGACTAATATAAATAACATTTTAGGTAAGGATTTTAACTGTAGTAGGAAAGTGGGTTGGTGGGAAAGAATACTGAGTGGTAAAGATTAGCAAACTGGTTTTTTTGGATGAAGGACAAGATTTACTTATTTTTATTTTTTTAAATTTTATTTAATATAATTTTACTTCATGCCCCTTTACCCGTTCCTCTCATCCCCCTCCCCTCCTCCCCCCACATTGTATCTGTGCACTTGGCTTAAATAGTTCAAGGAATTTTTGTGGTTATCCTGTCTTCTTCCCGGCCCCCCTTTATTTGTTTGTGTGTTTATTTATTTATTAATTTTTAGCTCCCCAAAATAAGTGAGAACACGTGGTATTTGTCTTTCTGTGCCTGACTTGTTTCAATTAATATAATTTTCTCTAAGTCCATCCACGTTGTTGTGAATGGTAGTATTTTGTTCTTTTTTTATAGCAGAGTAGTATTCCACTGTGTAGATGTACCACAGTTTCCTTATTCACTCATCACATGATGGACATTTGGGTTGGTTACAGCTCTTGGCTATTGTACATAGAGCTGCAATAAACATCAGAGTACAGGTATCCCTTTGGCCTGATAATTTCCATTCCTATGGGTATATTCCCAGTAGTGGGATAGCTGGGTCATATGGTACATCTATCTGTAATTATTTGAGGAACCTTTATACCATTTTCCATAAAGGCTGCACCATTTTGCAGCCCCACCAACAGTGGATGAGAGTTTCTTTTTCTCCACAAACTCTCCAGCACTTATCATTCTCAGTCTTTTGGATGTTAGCCATCCTAACTGGAGTGAAATGGTATCTCAGTGTGGTTTTCATTTCACCAGATGTTGAGTGATAGTGAGCACTTTTTCATGTGTCTGTTGGCCATTTGTATATCTTCCTTTGAGAAATATCTGTTCAGCTCCTTTGCCCACTTTTTAATTGTGTTATTTGGTTTTTTGTTGCAAAGTTGTTTCAGTTCCTTGTATATTCTGGATATTAATCCTTTGTCAGATGTATATTTTGCTAATATTTTCTCCCATTCTGTTGGTTGTTTTTTTACTCAGTTGATTGCTTCTTTTGCTGTGCAGAAGCTTTTTAGTTGATATAATCCCATTTGTTTATTTTACTTTTAATTACCTGTGCTTTGGGGGTTCTATTCATGAATTCTGTACCCACTTCTACTTCCTGGAGTGTTTCCCCTGTTTTCTTTAAAGAGTTTTATTGTTTCAGGATGTATATTTAATTCTTTAATCCATTTTGAGTTGATTTTGGTATATGGTGGATGATACGGGTCTAGTTTCATTCTCCTACATATGATTATCCAGTTTTCCTAGCACCATTTGTTGAAAAGGCAGTCTCATCCCCAGTATGTAGACTTGCTGCCTTTGTCAAAGATCAGATGGCTGTAGGCATATGGGTTAATTTCTGGGTACTCTATTCTGTTCCATTGATCTGTGTGTGTCTGTTTTTATGCCAGTACCATGCTTTTTTGGTTATTATAGCTTTGTAATATATTTTAAAGTCAGGTAGTGTATGCCACCAGCTTTTATTTTATTTTATTTTATTTTTTGCTCAGGATTGCTTTGGCTATGCATGGTCTTTTTTTGTTTCATATAAATGTCTGGATAGCTTTTTATATCTCAGAGAAAAATGTCATTGGAATTTTAATGGGGATTGCACTGAATTTGTAGATCACTTTGGGTAATATGGACATTTTCACAATGTTATTTCTTCCAATCCAAGAGCATGCAATATCTTTCCATCTTCTGTGTACTTTTTAATTTCTCCCAACAGAGGTTTGTAGTTCTCTTTGTAGAGATTTTTCATATCCTTGGTCACCTTTATTCCTATATATTTTATTTTTTTGGTGACTACTGTAAATGGACTAGCTTTCTTGATTTCTTTCTCTGCATGTTCACTGGTGGAGTATAGAAATGCTAACTGATTTTTGTGTGTTGATTTTGTACCCTGCAACTTTGCTTAAATCATTTATCAAGTCTAGGAGATTTTTTATTGAAGCTTTAGGCTCTTAAATATATAGAATCATATCATCTGTAAAAAGAGACAGCTTGACTTCATCCTTCCAATCTGGATGCCCTTCATTTCCTTCTCTTCTCTGATTGCTCTGGCTAGTACTTCCAACAGTGTGTTGAACAGGAGTGGTGAGACTGGGCATCCGTGTTGAACAGGAGTGGTGAGACTGGGCATCCTTGTCCATTTCCTGTTTTTAAGGGAAAAGCTTTCAGTTTTTCCCCATTCAGGATGATATTGGCAGTGGGCTTATCATACATGGCTTTAATTAGGTTTAGATACTTTCCATCTATGAATAACTTGTAGAGAGTCTTTATCATGAAAGGTTGTTGAATTTTGTCAAATGCTTTTTCAGCATCAATAGAGATGATCGTGTGGTTTTTGTCTTTGCTTTTATTAACGTGGTGTATCACATTTATTGATTTGCATATGTTGAACAAACCTTCCATCCCTGGGATGAATCCCACTTTATCATGGTGTATAATTTTCTGTATGTGTTGCTGTATTCTGTTAGCTAGTATTGGGGGGGGGGGGGGGGGGTCTATATTCATCAAGGATATTGGCCTGTAGTTTTCTATTTTTGATGCATCTTTGTCTGGTTTTGGAATCACAGTGATATTTGCCTCATAGAATGCGTTTGGGAGAATGGCCTCTTTTTCAATCTCTTGGATCAGTTTATAGAGAATTGGTATTAGTTCCTCTTTGAAGATTTGGTAGAACTCTGCAGTGAACCCATCCAGTCCTGGGCTTTTCTTTGTTGGGAACCTTTTGATAATAGATTCAATTTCTTTTATTGTTATTGGTCTGTTCAGTTTTTCTCTATCTTCTTGCCTCAGTTTTGGTAATTTGTATGCATCCAGAAATTTATCCATTTCCTCCAGATTTTCAAATTTGTTGGCATACAGATATTTATAGTAGTCTCTAATGATTCCTTGTATTTCTGAAGTGTCAGTTGTAATGTCACCTTTTTAATTTCTAATTTTTGTTATTTGGGTCTTCTGTCTTCTTTTCTTAGTTAGTCTTGCTAAAGGTTTGTCAATTTTATTAATCTTTTCAAAGAACCAACTTTTTGTTTCATTGATCTTTTGTATTGTTTTTCATATTTCTATTTCATTTAGTTCTGCTCTGATATTAATTATTTCTTTCCACCTACTAACTTTAGGTTTGGATTGTTCTTGTATTTTTAGATCTTTAAGGTGAAGTGTTAGGTTATTTATTTGCCATCTTTCCATTTTTCTGAAGTGAGCATTTAATGCAATAAATTTCCCCCTTAAAACTTCTTTTGCAGTATCCCACAGGTTTTGGTATGATGTGCCATTATTTTCATTAGTTTCAATAAAGTTTTTGATTTCCTATTTAATTTCTTCTTGGACCCGCATGTCATTAAGTAGAATGTTGTTTAATTTCCATGAGTTTGTATAATTTCCAGAGTTTTGTTTATTATTGATTTCTAATTTTAATCCATTGTGATCTGAAAAAATACACAGAATAATTCCAATTTTTTTGAATTTGTTAAGACCTGCTTAGTGGCCTAACATGTGGTCTATCCTGGAGAATGTTCCATGTGCTGATGAGAAGAATGAATATTCTGGGGTTGTTGGGGGGAATGTTCTGTAGGTATCTGTCAAATCCAATTCGTATAAAATATTGTTTAGATCTTGTGTTTCTCTGTTGATTTTTTGCCCAGATGATCTGTCCAATGATGAGAGTGGGGTGTTCAGGTTCCCCACTCTTATGGTGTTAGTGTCTATTTCTTTGTTCAGATCTAATAGTGTTTGCTTTGTAATTCTGGCTGCTCTGACATTAGGTGCATATATATTTATGATTGTTATGCCTTCTTGATGGATAGATCCTTTTATCACTATATATTGGCCATCTTTATCTCTTTTAATGGTTTTTGCTTTAAAGTCTATTTTATCTAATATAAGAATAGCTACTCCAGCTTGTTTTTCATTTCTACTTGTATGATATATCTTTTTCCATCCTTTCACTCTTAGTCTGTGTGTGTCTTTACAGGTCAAGTGAGTCTCTTGAAGACAGCATATTGTTGGGTCCATCTTTTTAATCCAGTCAGTAAGTCTGTGTCTTTTGAATGGGGAATTTAGTCCCTTTACATTCAGAGTTATTATTGAAAGGTGTTGATTTGCTCCTAGCATTACACGGATATTTGTTTAGATGCCTTAAGTATCTTTTGTTCCTTTCTTTCAAATTTTATGTTTGTCTTCTGTATTTGTTGGTTTCTTGGGGTGATAGATTAAATATTTTTTCTCTCTTTTGTTGGCATTATTGTTTTGCTGATAGGTATTATTCTTTCTTGTGTATTCATGGCAGTGATGGTTGTTTTTGTGGTATCAAACCCAGTACTTACTTGAGATTTTCTTGTAGGGCTGGTCATGTGGTAATGAACTCCCACAGTTTTTGTTTGACTGAGAAATATACTATTTGTCCTTCATTTCAGAAGGTAGCCTTGCTGGGTAAAGTATTCTTGGCTGGCAATTTTTGTCCTTTAGTGTTTTGAATATATCTTCTCATTCTTTTCTGGCTTTTAGAGCTTCTGATGAAAAGTCTGATGTTATTCTGAGTAGGGCTCCCTTATAAGTGACTTGCCGCTTCTCTCTTGCAGCTTTTAAAATTCTCTCTTTGTCTTTGAGTTTTGTCAGTTTGATTATCACATGTCTTGGAGAGGACCTTTTTTTGGTTGAATGTGTTTGGCTTCCTGAATCTGGGGATCTGTGACTTTCCCTATATCTGAGAAGTTTTCTCCTATTATCTCATTGAGTATGTTTTCAATGCCGTTTCCTTTTTCCTCCCCTTCTGGAGTACTCATGACTTGGATATTTGAGTGCTTAAGGTTGTCAGTTGTCTCTCTTAAATTTTCTTCAATATTTTTGATTCTTTTTTCTTTTTTCTGGTCTGCCTGTGATAATTCAAACAGCTTCTCTTCAAGGTCGGAAATTCTCTCTTCTGCTTGTTCAAGTCTGCTGGTTAAACTCTCTGTTGTATTTTTTATTTCATTGAATGAATCCTTCAGCTCCACAAGCTCAGCTACATTCTTTTTCAAGGCATTGATTTCTTGGTACATTTCTTCTTTTAGATCCTGTATGTTTTTTCTTATTTCATTGTGTTGTTTCACTGAGTTTTCTTGTATCTCATTTAGTTTCCTTAGAATAGTTACTCTAAATTCCTTGTCTGTCATTTCAAAGACTTCCTGTTCTATAGGATCTAGCACTTGTAAGTTATTAATTTCCTTTGGTGGCGATGTACTTTCTTGATTTTTCATATTTCTGGTTTCTTTCCTTTGGTGTTTTGTCATCGTGGCCGGTGGTATCACAGTTCACTAGTTTCTCCCTGATGTCTGCCTTGGATTCTGAAATGACTACTGCTTCTGGACAGCAGAAACTAGCCTGGACCGGAAGTCCCACCCCACCTGCCTTCACAGGCTTGTCAGGCTCAGGGCTTGGGAGCCCCTGCCTCTCAGGTTGCTCACAGAGGCAGATGACCTGTGCCAGAAGTTCTGCCCCACCTGTGTTCCCCAGCTCATCTGACTTGGGGCTTAGGATCCCAGAGACTCTCAGGTTGCTCATGGAGACAGGATGGCCTGGGCAGAAAGTCCCGCCCCATCAGCCTTCACCAGCTGGTCCAGCCTGGGGCTTGGGAACCCAGTGCCTCCCAGGTCACTCACAGAGATGGATGGATCATCTGCACCGGAAGTCCCGCCCCAGCCCTGCCTGCCTTCTCTGGCTGGCAGGCTAGAGGCATGTGGGCCCAAAAGCTCTGAAACTCCAAAGTCTCTTTAGGAAATGGGGAGCATCCTGAGCTGGGGTCCCGTGGTGGGTGGCTCCTGTCTGTTCCAGCACAGACCTCGAGTCCTCCATTACTGCTCCTCAAAAGCTGCAAATTGGTCACTCTGTGGGAGAGCGTGACACCAGGAACCAACTACTTCACCATCTTGACCCATCCCCACTTGAAGGACAAGATTTAGATTAAAATGTATAAGGACAATAAGAATGGCTAGATTGGGAAATGGCCCAGGAATAAATTCACCCCCCTCCCATCCTGTTAATATAGGAGCTAACATTTATTGAATGGTTACTCTTTGTGAGGCACTATCCTAATCATTTTACTTGCATGGAATCATCTAATCCTCATAACAAACCTATGAAGTTGGCACAATTATTGAATTTATTTTACTGTTGAGGAAAATGCGCCACATCAAAGTTTAATACTTTACAGAAGGTTACTAGGAAGTGGAAGAGTGAGAATTCACACCCATTAATGAGGCTCAGACTCTTTGATCTGTACCAGTAAGCTATACCATGTTGTAGCATGGATTTGCTTTATTAAGTTACTCCCTTTCTCATAAAACTAAAATGGTTACTTATTACTTGTATTAGTAAATCTACATTCCTCGGCCTGACCTTTAGGGACCTCTATCAACTTGCAGTTCTTAATAATCAACATTGTTTCTTACTACACTCTGTAAATGGACCCTCCTCTATTACAGATAATCCAATATAAGAGGTCTTCAAAAAGATTGCAGAAAGATTTGTATTATCTTTTAATTCAATTTTTCTATGAACTTTTTGAAGTATCCTAGTGTGTTTCCCTGTTCGGGATGCCTTCTCTCTGCTGATCCGTGTCTCTGAGCTCCTTTAAAATTCAACTCAAAAAATTTAGCTATTGCTTCCAAGAAGCCCTCTCTGATGTTTTCTATTGAATATCAATTCTGTATTATTATTTTTCTCACAAAATGAATTATCTCAGTGGTTATTATTTTGCCCTTAGAAACCTTACTCGATAAGTGATATTGAGTCTATGTGTTTCGAGCATATGACTTTCCACTAAACGGATTATCAGCTCCTTGAAATTTAAAAAAAAAAAAAATGTATCTCCATACAATAGCCATTCATTTGATGTAGTCCATGCAAAATAGGTGGAAATAGGAACATAATACTAAATATAACAGGAAAAAAGTTTTCTTTTCTCCCACTGTGTGCAGAAACAGATTTATTTAAAAATTCCATTTTTCTCTGATAGAATCTTTTCAGACTGTTAATATTTTTTCCCAAACAGAAAGTAATTCCAATGTTATGAAGGTTGAGGCTCATTTTCCTTGTTGTGAAAATCAGATCATTGGTTCAAGAAACAACAGAACCTAGCTTAGAAATAAGTGGAGTTTAATCATGCTTTTTTGAAAACAAAGGTTTTAATTATACAGGCCCTGCAGTGATTGTTTATTTCATAATTACTGAAAAATGGCAAGTATCCCACATAATGCCCTTTCCTTTTGAATAGGAAATGCACTTGCACAAATGTAGATATTTGTTTGGCAACTAGACAATGAAGAACATTCCCATTTGTGCTTAGTGGAATGGAATCAGTTGGTCCTCACCAATTCAGCCAAGGTTCTTTCTGCTAATGGCAAAACATGCCTGTCCCTGTAGCTAAACAAACGCTGGATTATTTATTTTCCTTTTGGCAATTGCCATTGTAGAAATGCCCATGATACTTGTTGTTTATCATAAATGACTGTTGGGGGATATCCCGTGGTAAAAGGGAAACGGTACAAACCAAAATAATAAGAGTAAATTTAAACATGGAATTGTGTGTGTGTGTGTGTGTGTGTGTGTGTGTGTGTGTGAACGTGTTTGCAAGCCTTTATGTGATTTTTGTTTTGTCTGAATACCCTGTGTTTCAGTGGAATCTTTCTTTTGTGGGGCTCCAAGCTTAGATTAAAGGAGCTAACATAAGTGACCTAGTGTATACTCAGCATCCAGATAGTACATGACTCTTTTTTGGATCCTTAAAGATGTGTAATAAAGACTACCATGATTTCTGTGCTCAAAAGTCTTGACTTTAAATAGATATACAACCATCTACCTGGGTGAAATAGTTGTGAATAAAAAGAATATGTAAACTATATAGATAACAGCAAGAGATATAGTTGAGATTTATTTGAAATTGCAGAGGAAGTATTAAAACAAATTAAAACATATATCACTTTGTTTCGAATTAGCTTCATTGATTAAAGCAAGGTGTTAATAAGAGCAAAGTATAATGGAATTAGAAATTAAGCAGCAGTCAGAAGACCTGAGTTCTGGGCCAGCCCAGTGGCGCACTGCTACAGTGCTCCACTTGGGAGCGCGGCGGTGCTCCCGTCGAGGGTTCGGATCCCACATACAGACCGGTTCCCGCTCACTGGCTGAGCGAGGTGCGGGTGCAACACTGAGGGCTGCGATCCCGTTGCTGGTCCCGGTCCGGTACGGGCACGACACTGAGGGTTGCGATCTGTTGCCGGACACACACACACACACAAAAAAAGACAAAAAGGGGGAAAAAAACAAAAAAGAAGACCTGAGTTCTAGTTTCAATGCTCCAATTAACTAGATGTTTGATATGAGTGAGGGGATCATTCTTGTTGCCCTCACAAACAGCAGTATTTGTTTGTGAAAATGCAGCTTGAATTATTAGTAATATGCTTAACACTAGCCAAAAAACATGCAAAAATATGGTTTTGAAAGAGGGAAATCATTTGGCCAGAGAGTTAAGGTGACTCATTATGCCCTTATTTTTGTTTCAGAACACAAAAACGTTCAGAGATAGCATTCTTTAAATGAGGAGGCAATTTCATCATCTGTATTTAGGTTTTTCATAAAAGATAGCACATTACTATGTGTATGACTGGGGCAAATTACTTAAGCTCCCTAAACTTTAACCTTCTCCTTTGTGAAAATAGGATGTAGACTAAATGAAATTATGTCCATAAAACATTTAACACAGTGCTTAGTACATAGTAAGTGCTCAATAAAGAAACTCTAGAGGCACTAGGGTATTAAGAATAAGGCCACCAGAATCAGACTACCTGGGTTCAAATTCTGAATTTCCTACTTAATTGCTGTGTGACCTAAATTTTCTCTTCGGCAAAATAGGGATAATGTTACCTACCCCATAGGATTATTGTGAATATCAAATGCAATGTTTAATACGAAACAAGGCCTAGTACATAAAGTTCAATTAATGTAATTCATTCATTTAACAAATGTTCATGGAGCATTTACCATATGTGTGACACTGTTGTATGTGCTTGTATACAATGGTGAACCAAGACAGAAAACAGTTCTTGCCCTCATAGATCTCATATTGTAATTGGGAGGGTAGATAATACATAAGCAAACAATATAAGATATAACTGCCATGCAGAAACTGAAGCAGAATAAGGGACTAGAGAGGGACTGTAGGGGCAGAATGCATGCTGTTTTTATGGTTGTTTGGAGAGGTTCTCTAAGATGTGGCACTTGATCAGAAACCTAAAAGATGCAAAATGAGAGAGCCATAAAAAGAACTGGGGAAGTGCATTTCAGGCAGAGAGACCAGGAAGTATAATGTTCCCAGTATGGGAAGAATGATCTTAATGTTCTCTAGAAAGAGCAGACATCAATGTGACTGGGAAAGGGGGGGGGGGGAGCGGTGGAGGGGAAGAGAAACAAGAGATGAGATGAGAGAGGTAGGCGGGGTCAGATCATGTTGGGTTGTATCAAATGCTAGCTATTATCATTGTTATGATTGGTAAGCTCCAGGGAGTCTGATAATTGAAGTAATGCTTTATACCATTTAGTAAATCCTTTTAAGATCCCACAAAGCAGAAACTTATAATGATAATAATAGCAATAATGGCTGACTTTATCATTTGACCTTTTACAATGTGATTTTCACATACATAACCTCATTTACTCTTTACAACAACCCTGCAAGTCAGATAATTATTAGTAACTTTCTCTTGAGGAGGCAGGCTCACAGAAGGTAAAGTCCTTGTGCAGAGTCACACAGCAAAGGTGTGGGAGGTATGGGACTAAAAGTCTGACTCGAGATTGTTGCTTTATTTATGTTATGCCTCTCTGTCTTGTTGACCAGGTAACAGGTAACAAAAGTCATCGACAAAACAGGATCTGATTTAGCAAGGCCATAGAGGTCAGTTCCATAGTTACAAATAGAACTCAGGATCCTGATTTCATTCCCTTAATATAATCAACACCTGAATTCAGGACGCCCACCTGCTATTGAGCAAACTATTTCTTCTTAGTACTTGTGAATTTCATGAATACAATTTAAGTGTAGAATGGTAACTTTGAAGAGTCAGTACAAATTCATAATATTTGGATATTGCTTTAGTATAATATTCTGTAAGAAGTGAATATTGCTTACTCTCATCCTCCGGTGTTTTCCATTAGTACAAGGATAAAGTAGACTTATGAGGGACAACATCTGAATTTGATTGAACAAAAGGATAATCTCGTTTGGAAGAATGATACATCTCAAACACAGAAATGCTGGAGCTTGGCGCCAATCCATTCCATATATAACATTTATTAAGATGTATCAACTGCTGACCAAGTTTATTGTGAAACAGAAGACACAGAATCAAGCTGTTACTTTATGTTTTGCTTTAGATATTTCTGAGGTTATTTTATAAGGCAAAAAAAGTCTGATGATTCACAGTGAATTGTAAAAATAGAGCAAAAACTTAAAAGAAAAGAAAAGCCATATGTGTTACTCAGGAATCAGTTTTTCGTTTTGTTTTGTTTTACTTTTCTTTTATCTTTTGCTCCCTAACACTCCAGCAGCCAGTTTTGTTAGGGTTGCTTTGGCCTTCTATGTGCTCCCAGGTAAGACAACCTGGCCAGCCATGCTAATCATATTAATGCTGTGCTGATATTTTCAAGAGAGACCTAGTTTGCTATTGTGAATGATATAGCACTACGCTGATTAGCCTGTTGACATACCAGTTGATTAGTCTGGTCAATAACGTTATTAGGTATGATGGGAGACACAACTAAATGCATATATAGTTTCTGTCTTCAAGAAGTATGCAATCCAGTTAGGGAGGCCAAGCCTGCACAAATAAAAGTTGACTAAAATACAAAAGGCTTACAATACATATCCAGTCAGTTTGATACATAAACTTCAGACTTTATAGAAATTCCTATCCCAAAACTCCCCATCTTAAAATGTTTTACAAATGACCTATAACAATACAAGTGAATTCTAAAATTTCTCTAGATCCTAAGCAGTTCTGTTTGTTGAATCCTAATTAGAGTGCCTGAATAGAGATTGACTTAGAGAGGTGACTTTTTTTTATATGAAAATATACAGAGCTAGTACCTTGTTATTGTCCATTAAACACTATAGAAATGATATTAAGACACATTTTTTTCATTGAATAAAATTAAAAATGGTGGTTCAGGGTTACTAAAATATTGCTAGGTCCATGTACATTTGGACATAAATGTGCTTCTGTGGTCCACTCTTAGGACCTAACCATCACTTACAGCATTGTTTCTCAAAGCATTGTCTGTAGATCACTCATCAAAATCATTTGCAGTGTTTGTTAAACTGCAAAACCCTGAGCTTCAACTCATATCTACTGAATCTAAATATCTTGAGGCAAGGTTCAGGAATCTATGTTTGTAACAAGCTCCCCACATTGTACATCAAAAGTCTGGAATTACATTTAAAGGGTAACCATAATCTTCACAGAGTAATATGTTCCATTTTTTAATTCACCCATTTTTGATATAGAGGATTAATAATTGAGGGAGATGCATATTCTTTTCCTAAGATAACTAGAAATGATTTCCCATCACCATCTCTTCTTTTCTAACTACTTGTTTTTGTTTATTGTGGTGAAATATATATAACACTAAATTTGCTATTTTAACCATTTTTAAGTGTACAATGCAGTCGCATTAATTACATTCACAATGTTGTGCAACCATCACCATAATCTATTTCCAAAATTTTTCATCACCCCAAACAGATATTCTGTACTCAAGGTAGTCCTTCCACCAAGCCCTTGTAACCTCTGATCTACTTTCTGTCTGTATGAAATTGCCCACTCAAGGTATTTCACATGTGGGAAATTAAAATATTTGTCTTTTTATGTCTGGCTTATTTCAAATAGCATGATGTGTTTAAGGTTCACCCATGTTGCAGCATTTATCAGATTTTCATTCCTTTATACGGGTGAATAGTAGTCAATTTTATGTAGTCTTAGTCAGCTCTGGTTGCCATAACAAAATACCATAGACTGGTTTGAAGTGATAATTCATTTTGGTTTCCATTTCCCTAACGACTAAAGATGTTGAACATTTTTTCATGTGAATATTGGTCATTTGTATATCTTCTCTGGAGAATGTCTGTTCAAATTCTTTGCCTATTTCTTAATTGAGTTCTTCTCCTTTTGTCATTGATATGTAAAAGTTCCTTATATACTTATATATATTTAATACATAAATGTTCTTTATGCATTTAAATATATTTAATATATAAACACAAATGTTCTTCATACATTTATATATATTTAATATATAAATAATATAAGTTCTTTATATATTTAATATCCAAAATACATAAAGAATTTTTACATATCTTGGATATTAAATCCTTATCAGATATATTATTTGCAAATATTTTCCATTCTCTGGGTTGTCTGTTTACTCTCTTTTTTATTAACTCTCATTTTTAAAATTTGTTTTCTTACTTTTTATTGTAATATAGTTAATTGTAAATATTTGTGGGTTACAAAGTTGAATATCAATATCTGTGCACAATATATAATGCTCAAATCAGGATAGATGGTGTATTCAACATTATACAATATGATTTTTCATGTTCCTTTATCCCCCTACTCCATTCCTTCTTTCCCACCTCTGATAATCTCAATTCTGTTCTCTCTTTTGAAAGTTCAATGAATTATTGTGATTGTTGTATCTTTCTTCTTTTATTTATTTGTTTGGTTTTTAGCTTCCACTTATGAATGAGGACATGCAGTATTTCTCTTTCTTTGCCTGGCTTATTTCACTTAACATAATTTTCTCTAAGTTCATCCATATTGCTGTGAATGGCAGAATTTCATTCTTTTTTATGGCAGAGTAGTATTCTATTGTGTAAATATACCACATTTTCCTTATCCAGTCATCCATCAATGGACATTTAGGTTGGTTCCAACTTTTGACTGTGGTAAATAGAGCTGTGATAAACATGGGGGTGTGGGTATCCCTTTGACATGTTGGTTTCCATTCCTTTGGGTACCTACCCCACAGTGAGATTGCTGGATAATATAGCAGTTCTATCTGTAGCTGTTTGAGGAAACTCCACACCATTTTCCATAATGGCTGCAACAATTTACAGTCCCACCAACAGTGTAGGAGGGATCCCCATTCTTCACACCCTCACCAGCACTTTTTATTCTGTCTTTTTGATAATAGCCAGTCTAACTGGGGTGAGATGATCTCTCATTGTGGTTTTGATTTGTATTTCTCTGATGCTGAGTGATGTTGAGCCTTTTTTCCTGTGTCTGTTGGCCATTTGTATATTTTCCTTTGAGAAATGCCTATTCAACTCCTTTTCCCATTTTTTTAATCAGGTTATTTGTTTTTGTACTGTTGCATTGTTTGAGTTCCTTCTATATTCTGGATATTAATCCGTTGTCAGATGCATAATTTGTGAATATTTTCTTCTCTCCATAGGTTGTCTTTTCACTCTATTAATGGTCTCTTTTGCTGTGCAGAAGCTTGTTAGTTTGATATAACCCCATTCATTTATCTTTCCTTTTGTTGCCTGTGCTTTGGGGGTCATATTCTTAAAGTCTGTACCGAGTCCTGCTCCCTGAAGCATTTCCCCTATGTTTTCTTTTAGGAGTTTTATAGTTTCAGGTCTTATATATAAGTTTTTAAACCATTTTGAGTTGATTTTGGTATATAGTGAGAGGTACAAGTCTAGTTTTGTTCTTCTACATATGGATGTCCAGTTTTCCTAGCAGCACTTACTGAAGAGGTAGTCTTTTCTCCAATGTATGTTCTTGGTGCCTTTGTCAAAGATCAGTTGGTCCTAAGTTTGTGGGTTGATTTCTAGCTTCTTTATTCTGTTTCATTGGTTTGAGACTCTGATCTTATGCCAGTACCATGCTATTTTGGTTACTATAGTTTGTAGTATAATTTGAAGTCAGGTAGTTTTATGCCTCCAGTTTTATTTTCTTTTTTGCTCAGGATTGCTTTGAATAATTGAGGTCTTTTGTTATTCCATATGAATGTGAAGATTGTTTTTTCTATTTCTGTAAGGAATGTGGTTGGTATTTTTAGTGGGATTGCATTGAATCTGTAGATTGCTTTGGGAAGTATGGACATTTTCACAATGTTAATTCTTCCAATCCAAGATCATGGATTTTCCTTCCATTTTTTTTTGTGTCCTCTCTAAATTATTTCAACAGTGATTTGTAGTTCCCATTACAGACATCTCTCACCTCCTTGGTTAAATTTATTCCTACTTATTTTTTTGGTGACTTGTAAATGGGGTAGCTTTTTTGATTTCTTTACCTACTAGTTCGCTGTTGGGGAGTAAAAAACACTACTGATTTTTGTGTGGTAATTTGGTGGTTTTATATCCTGCATCTTTACTGAAATAGTTTATCAAATCTAAGTGTTTTCTTGTAGAGTCTTAGGTTTTTCTATATATAGGATCATGTCATCTGCAACCAGAGACAATTTGACTTTGTCTTTTCCAATCTAGATGCCCTTTATTTCTTTTTCTTGCCTGATTGCTCTGGCTAGTACTTCCAGTACTATGTGAAATAGGAGTGATGAGAGTGGGCATCCTTGTCTTGTTCCCTTTCTTCATTCAGGATGATATTAATGGTGGGTTTGTCATATATGGCATTTTTTGTGTTGAGATAGTTTCCTTCTATACCTAATTTGCTGACAGTCTTTATCATGAAGGGATATTTCATTTTGTCAAATACTTTTCCCATGTCTATTGAGATAATTATATGGTTATTGTCCTTCATTTTGTTGATATGGTATATCACATTTATTGACTTGCATATGTTGAACCATTCTTGTCTCCCTGGAATTCATCCCGCTTAATCATGTTGTATAATTTTTTGATGTGTTGCTGTATTCTATTTGCGACTATTTAATTAAGGATTTTCATATCTGTCTTCATCAAAGATATTGTCATATACTTTTCTTTTTATGTTTTATCTTTTTCTGGTTTTGGTATCAGGGTGATGCTGGCCTCATAGAATGAATTTAGGAGAATGGCCTCTGTTTCAATTTTTTGGAATAGTTGGAAGAGAATTGTTATTAATTCCTCTTTAAAGGTTTGGTAGAATTCAGCAGTAAAGCCATCCAGTCCTGGGCTTTTCTTGGTTGGGAGACTGCTACTTACTGCTTAAATCCTGTTGCTTGTTATTGGTCTGTTCAGGTTTTGTGTTTCTTCTTGGTTCAGTCTTGGTAGTTTGTATATGTCCAGAAATTTATCTATTTCTTCTAGGTTTTCAAATTTGTTGGTGTATAGTTGTTTGTAATAGTCTCTAATAATTCTTTGTATTTCTGTGGTATTGGTTGTAATGTCTCCTTTTTCATTTCTAATTTTTGTTATTTGCGTCTTCTCTCTTTCTTTTCTAGTGGCCTAGCTAATGTTTTGTCTATTTTGTTTATTGTCCCAAAGTAATGGTCTCTAATGATTCTTCATATTTCTATAGTATCAGTGTAATGTCTCCCTTTTCATTTCTGATTTTTGTTATTTTGATCTTCTCTCTTCTTTTCTTAGTTAATCTAGGTAATGATTTGTCTATTTGCCCATCTTCTCAAAAATCCAATGTTTTGTTTTATTGAACTTTTATATCATTTTGAGGGTTTCTATTTCATTTAGTTCTGCTCTCATAATTATTTCTTTCTGTCTACTTACTTTGGGTTTGAATTGTTCTTATTTTTCTAGTTCTTTCCAATGCAGTGTTAGGTTATTTATTTGAAATCTTTCTATTCTATTGATGTAAATATTTATTGCAATAAATGTGCCCCTTAGAACTGCTTTTTCAGTGTCCCACAGGTTTTGTTATGACGTGTTTTCATTTTCATTAGTTTCTAGAATTTTGGTCATTTCCTGTTTAATTTCTTCATGGATCCATAGGTTGTTCAGGAGCATGTTGTTTAACTTTCATTTGTTTGTATAGTTACCAGAGTTTTTCTTGTTATTGATGTCTAGTTTAACTCATTGTTGTCTGAGAAGATATTTGAAATGATTTCAATTTTTAAAAATTTTTTGAGACTTGATTTGTGACCTAACATGTGGTCTATCCTGGAGAAGTTTTCATGTGCAGATGAGAAGAATGTATATTCTGAGGCTGTTGGATGAAAAGTTCTATAGATATCTGTAAAGTCCAATTGGTCTAAAGTGTCATTTGAATCCTGTGTTTCTCTGTTGATTTGTTGCCTAGATGATCTGTGCAATGTTCAGAAAGGGGTGTTCAGGTCCCCAGCTATCACTGTATCAGAGTCTATCTCTTTCCTTAGGTTTAGGTCTAATAGTGTTTGCTTTATATATCTGGGTACTCTGATGTTGGGTGCATATATGTTTATGGTTGTTATGTCTTCTTGCTGGATAGATCCCATTATCAATATATAGTGTCCTTCTTTGTCTCTTTTATAGTTTTTGCTTTAAAGTCTATTTTATCCAGTATAAGAGTACCTACTCCAGCTTGTTTTTTATTTCCATTTACATGGTATATCTTTTTCTATCCCTTCACTCTTAGTCTGTATGTATCTGTAGTGGGTTAGAAATCTTGATTCTTCTTTGATCTTAGAATAGGATTTTTAGGTAATGAATGAATAAGCCAAAGGGCTCTTGAGTAGGGACCCTTTCTTTCTTTCTTTCTTTTTTTTTTTTTTTTTTTTTTTTTTTTTTTTTTTTTGTATTTCTAGTATCTCTACATTGATGACTGATGTCTGGTTATCTGGTAGAGCAGTTGCTTCTTCTATTACTCTCCTTCCCTGGACTCCACTGGTGACCCTCCTGTGTCAATGCAGTTGAGTGGTCAGCAGTCTGCCTGCACAGCAGCAGTGGCTGCTGCAGCTGCTGCTGTGGTAGCAGGCTACCCTTGCAGTGGTGGTGGTTGTGAAAGTGACTTTAGCAGGCTGTCTGTGTGACAGCAGTGGTAGGCTGCTTGCAATGATGGTGGCTGCCTGGTGGCAGCAACGGTAGCAGTGGTGTTTGCAGTAGACACCCACTGGTTGCAGTGTCCACAGTGGTGGCCCATACAACTACAGTGGCAGTGGCATTACCTCATGGTGGGGGCAGCAGCATCAGTGGCTACAACTGCCTCCCCTGTGTCTGCAGTGGTGCAAGGGTTACCTTGTGAGGGTAGCAGGGGTGCCGCAGCTGCACATGCTTCCATTGCATTTATGGTGTCAGCAGTGGTAGCATGGTTACTTTGTGGGAGCAGCAGCAGTGCTGGTGGCCGCAACAGCCTCTTGTTGTGTCTGCACTGTCCTGTTGGCAGTGGGGTTACCTTGTGGTGGCAACATGGCAGCAGCACTGGGGCAGGCAGCTGCAAGTGCCTCCCTTGTATGTGAGGTGACTTTGGCATCATTGGAGTTAACTCACAGTGGTGGCAATGGCGGTGGTAGTTGCAGCCCCCTCCCTCTTATCTGCAGAGTTCGTAGCTGTAATGATAAGCTGCTCTATGATGGGCTATGGTGTTGGGACTGGGCAATGGCTCCAGAGACTGCAGTGGTGGTGGCAATAGGTCCATTTCAATATTCTTCCATGGGAGGAATGCACCCCATATACCACTAGTCTGCCTCTTCCCAGAAGTCTATTCTGTTTACGCTCTTGATGGTGTCCTTTCAGAAACAAAATTTTTAATTTTGATAAAGTTTAAATTATCTATTTTTACTTCTTTTGCCTGCAATTTTGGTGTTACATTCATAAACTCATTGTCAAATCAAAGCTCATACAGATTTGCCCCTATGTTTTCTTCCAAGATTTGTATAGTGTTAGTGTTTACATTGATATATTTGAGTTAGTTTTGTATATGCTGTAAGGCAAGGGTCCAACTTCATTCCTTTACTTATGGATATTCAGTTTTCCTAGCAGCATTTGTTGAAGAGACTATTCTTTCCCTCACTGACTGATCTTGTTGGCTTCCTTGTCAAAATTCCACTGATCACAGATGTACAGCTTTATTTCTGATGTCTCAATTCTCAATTATGCCAGTACCACACTGCTTTAATTATTGTAGCCTTGTAGTAAGTTTTAAAACAATAAAGTGTGGGTACTCCAACTTTGTTCTTCTTTTTTGTTGCATTTCTTGCTGTGTAACAGAGATGTGAAAAATGTTACTCAAAGCAACATGAGAGCAATGAGAAGCCCAAAGAGACTGCATCTCAGCAACTCCCCTGTTCGAAGGAGAGACTGAGTACAGCCCCAACTCAAAGTTAGCTTCTGTTTTTATTGTAAAGACAAGGAAGTTTCACAAGAAAAACCAGTTGATTCAATCATTTCAAAAGGACACAAAGACATGGGCAATGTGACAAAAGTTATCTATGGCTACAAAGACATGGGCAATGTGACAAAAGTTATCTACAGCAAAGTATAGCTTAAACAATAGAAACTAGTAGCATCATTTGAATTAACAATGTGACATTCCAAAGTACAATATGTGAAAAGCTAAGTTGACCAAACTGCAATCATTATCTAATCCAAAATATAACCTCTCCTTAAATGATTTAAGCAAAAGTTACATTTTTATGATTAAATCTAAGTATAATTGTCTCTAAAGTTTCCACCAACAAACAGCTTGCCCTTAGCAAACATTTTTTCACGTTCTCCCATACAGCAATTCTTTCAACATCTTTTTTTTTTTTTTTTTTTTTTTTTTTTTTTTTTTCC
>NW_007726145.1:1422511-1437689 GCF_000696425.1 Galeopterus variegatus
CGGCGTTGCTCCCGCGCCTCGCTCAGCCAGTGAGCGGGAGCCGGTCTGTACGTGGGATCCGAACCCTCGGACGGGAGCGCTGCCGCGCTTCCCAAGCGGCGCACTATCCAGTGCGCCACCGGGCTGGCCCTCTTTCAACATCTTTTAACAACAATCAGTATGTTAAATAATCAAAGTACATAATCCTATCCCTAAACAGTAATTAGTGTTGATTAGATGGACCATTGCCTACTAGCTGTAGGCTTTTGCCTCCTAGCTGATGACTTTTGTCCCATACACACATTACCTAAAAACCCTATCTAAAAATCAACTAAGAATCAACATACGCTCATACACTTGATTAGAATTGATTAGATGGGCTTTTGCCCTGCTAGTTGTGGGCTTTTACCCCCTAGCTAAGGACTTTTGTCCCATAAGTTTTTAGCTAAAGAGCCCTGCCTAAAAATCAAATGAGAATCAAGATTTTTAACCCTCTACACTTTTTCAAGATTGTTTTGACTATTCTGGGTCCCTTGAAATTCCATATGAATTTTAGGATGGGATTTTTCATTTCTGTAAAGAAAATGTCTTGGGCATTTTATTGGGATTGCCTTGAATATGTAGATCACTTTGGGTAATATTGTCATCTTAACAATATTGTTTCCCAATCCATGAATATGGAATGTCTTTCCATTTATTTAGGTCTTCCTTAATTTCTTTCAGTAGTGTTTTGTAGGTTTCAGTGTATAAGTCTTAAACATCCTTGTTTAAGTTTACTCTTAATCATTTTATTCTTTTTGATAATACTGTAAGTGGAATTGTTTCCTTAATTTCCTTTTTACATTGTTCATTGTTAGTATACAGAAATACAACTGATATTGCATGTTGGTTTTGTATTCTGCAACTTTGCTGAATTTATTTATTATCTCTGGCAAGTTTTTTTTTTTTTTTTTTGGTTTCTTTTGGGTATTCTAGATATAATATCATACCATCTGCAAATGCAGATTGTTTTACTTCTTTCTTTTAATTTTGATGCCTTTTGTTCTTTTTCTTGCTTAATCATACCATCTGCAAATGCAGATTGTTTTACTTCTTTCTTTTAATTTTGATGCCTTTTGTTCTTTTTCTTGCTTAATTGCTCTGGCTAGAATTTCCAGTAGTATGTTGAATAGAAATGGTGAAAATGAGCATCCTTTTTTGTTTTCTGACCTTGGGAAAAAAGTTTTCAGCCTTCCACCCTCAAGTAGGATATTCCCTGAGAGATTTTCACATACAGCTTTTAGCAGGTTGAGAAATTTCCCTTCTATTTTTTGTCTATTGAGCATTTTTGTAATGAAAAAGTGTTGGATTTTTTTCAAATGATTTTTCATCAGTTAAGGTGTTCATGTGTATTTTTCTCTTCATTCTATTGATGTGGTAAATTAGATTTATTGCTTTTTTTGTTGAATCATCCTTACATTCTTGGAATGAATCCCACTTGGTCATTGTATAAAATTCTTGTAATATACTGCTGAACTTGATTTGCTAGTATTTTGATGAGGATTTTTGCAGATATATTCTTAAGGAATATTAGCTGTAGTTTTCTTGTATTGTCTTTGCCTGGCTTTGGTATCAGGGTAATTCTTGCCTCATAGAATGAATTAGGATGTGTTTCCACTTTGATGGAGTTTGTATGTGTTGTCCCCTGCAAAACTCATGTGGAAATTTGATCCCCAGTGTGACAGTGTTGTAAACTGATTGAGTCATGGTGGTGGATCCCGCATGAATGGATTAATGCTTTCCCTGGGGGCGGGGGGATTAATGAGTGAGTTCTTGCTTTATTAGTTCTTGTGAGAGCTGGTTGTTTAATAGACCCTGGCACCTCCTCTCTCTCTTGCTTCCTCTCACCATATGATTTGCCTGTACTCACCAGCTGCCTGCCACATTCTTCCATGAGTAGAAGCAGCCTGAGGCCCATGCCAGATATGGCTGTCCCAGAATCATAAACCAAATAAATCTCTTTTCTTTATAAATTACCCAGTCTTAGATATTTCTGTTATAGCAACACAAAATGGACTAATATATTCTTATTCAATATTTTGGAAGAGTCTGAGAAGCATTGGTTGTTAATTACTCTTTAAGTGTTTGATGGAATTCACCAGTGAAACCGCCTGGTCCTGGGCTTTTCTTTGTTAGGAGGTTTGGATTACTGATTCAATTTCCTTATTTTTTAAGCCTACTCAAGTTTTCCATTTCCTCATGATTCAGTCTTGGTAGGTTGTGTGTTTCTAGGAATTTGTCCATTTCATCGAGGTTATCCAATTTGTTGTCACACAATTGTTCATTGCATTCTTAGTATTCTCTTATTGTCCTTTTTTATTCCTAATTGTGATTAGAAATGCCCTCCCTATTTAATTTCTGATTTTAGTAATTTGAGTCTTCTCTCTTCTTTTCTTAGCCAACTTAACTAAAGTTTTGTAAATTTTTTTGATATTTAAAAAACCAACTTTTTTTCTCATAGTTTTATTGTTTTTCTCTTCTCTATTTTATTTATCTGCACTTGAGTCTTTATTACTTTCTTCTGCTGCATTTGGGATTAGTTTTCACTTCTTTTTGTATTTCCTGAAGGTATATAGTTAGGTTATGTATTGATGTGAGATATTTCTTTTTTAATATAGGTGTTTACATCTATAAATTTCCCTCTAAACACTGCTTTAACTGCATTCCATAAGTTTTGCTATGTTGTGTTGGTTTTGTTTTTTTCATTTATTTCAGGTTATTTTCTAATGTTCCTGTTGATTTTCTCTTTGACTCATGGTTATTTAAGAGTGTGTTGGTTAATTCTCACATGTTTGTGAGTTTTACAGGTTCCCTTCTGTTCTTAATTTCTAGTTTTATTCCACTGTACTCAGAGGAGATACGTTGTATGATGTCTATCATTCTACTCAGAGAAGATACTTTGTATGATATATTAAGACTTCCTTTGTGGCACAGCATATGGTCTAATCTGAAGAATGTTCCATGTATAGTTGAGGAAAATGTATGTTCTGCTGTTGTTGGATGGAGTGTTTTATTAGATCTAACTGGTTTATAATATTTTTCAAGTTCTGTAATTCTTTATTGATCTTGTGCCTAGAGGGTTCTATTCGTTATTATAAGTGGTATTCATTATTGTAAGTGGGACAATATGGTTTGAATATTTCTGTCCCCTCTAAAATTCCTGTTGAAACTTAACACCAAGTGCAAAAGTATTAAAAACTGAGGCCTTTAGAAGGTGATTAGGCCATGAGGGATTCACCCTCATGAATGAATTAGTGCCTAATAAAAGGGGGCCACTTTCCACTTTCCACCCTTTCTGCCATGTGAGGACACAGCATTCATCCCCTCTGGATGTGGCAGCAATTAAGTACTATCTTAAAAGCAGAGAACAGCCCTCACTACATGCTGAACTTGTTGGTGCCTTAATCTTGAATTTCTCAGCCTCCAGAACTGTGAGATTTAAATTTCTATTGTTGATGGGATGCGGAAGCTCGGCAGAGCCCACACCCACTGCAGTGCCGATGTGTGACCCAGCAGCCCAGCAGAGTGCATGCTGACCAGAGAGGTGGCTCCCCAGAGAGACCCAAGACCCAAGGCAACCACACACGCAAGGCACTAATGGCCAACTGAGCAGACACTGATGTAGCCATACCAAATTGGCAACCCCAGCAACATCCTAGCCAGAAAATAGTGTCAAACCTGTGGACTGTGAAACCACCTGCCAAAATGACTAAACATCAAAGGAAAGATACCAGAAATATGAAAAATCAAGAAAGTACACCACCAAAGGGTAATAACTCTCAAGCTCTAGATCTGATAGAACAAGAAGCCCTTGAAATGTCTGACAGGGAATTTTGAATGATAATTCTAAGGACACTGAATGAGATACAAGAAAACTCAGCTACACAACAGCATGAAACAAGGAAAAGTATACAGGAACTGAAAGAAGAAATGTACAAGGAAATCAATGCCCTGAAAAAGAATGTAGCAGAGCTTGCTGAACTGAAGAATTCATTCAATGAAATAAAAAACAACACAGAGAGTTTAACCAGCAGGCTTGCAGAAGTAGAAAAGAGAATTTCTGACCTTGAAGATGGGCTGTTTGAAATAACAAAGGCAGACAAAAAAAGAAAGAAAGAAAGAAAGAAAAGAAAAGAGAATTAAAGGCATTTAAGAAAATCTGAGAGATATATCAGACAATCTTAAGCACTCAAATATCCGAGTCACGGGTATTCCAGAAGGGGAGGAAAAAGGAGATTGCATTGAAAACATATTCAACAAAATAGTGGCAGAAAATTTCCCAGTTATTAGAAAAAACACTGATCTTCAAATTCAGGAAGCTCAAAGATCCCCAAACATATTCAACACAAAAAGGTCTTCTCCAAGACATGTTATAGTCAAATTGGCAAAACTCAAAGACAAAGAGAGAATCTTAAAAGCTGCAAGAGAGAAGCATCAAATCACCTATAAGGGAGCCCCAATCAGACTAACATCAGACTTTTCATCACAAACCCTAAAAGCCAGAAAGGAATGGGATGATATATTCAAAATACTAAAAGACAGAGATTGCCAGCCAAGAATACTCTACCCAATTCTCAAGGGAGTACTGGGTTTGGTATCTGAAATACAACAACCAGTGCCATGAAAACCGAAGAAAAATCAAAACACACTTGTAAAATAAAAATGGCATTTATGAAGAGAAAGTAAACAAACAAAAAGTCTATCTACAACTCAAGGAACCAACAAATACAGAAAACAAACAGTAAATCAGAAAGAAAGGAACAAAAGACACCTAAGACATCCAAACAATAATCAATAAAATGCTAGGATTAAATTAACACTTGTTAATAACAACTGTTAATGTAAAAGGCTTAAATTCCCCAATCAAAAGACACAGACTGGCTGACTGGATTAAGAAAGAGGACCCAACTATATGCTGCCTTCAAGAGACCCACCTCACCCATAAAAACTCACATAGACTAAGAGTGAAAGGATGGAAAAAGATTTACCATGCAAACAGAAAAGAAAAACTAACTGGAGTAGCTATACTCATATCTGATAAAATAGACTTTCAAGTAAAAACCATAAAAAGAGACAATGAGGGACACTACGTAATGATAAAAGGATTGATCCATCAAGAAGACATAACAATCATAAATTTGTACGCACCCAATGTTGGAGCAGCCAGATATATAAAGCAAACTCTATTAGCCCTAAAGAAGGAAATAGACACTAATAACATAATAGCAGGGGACCTGAACACCCCACTGTCAATATTGAACAGATATCTAGGTGAAGAATCAGCACAGAAACACAAGATCTAAACAACACACTAGACCAACTGGACTTGGCAGATATCTACAGAACATTCCATCTAACAACCTCAGAATTTTCATTCTTCTCATCAGCAAATGGATCATTCTCCAGGATAAATCACATATTAGGTCACAAATCAAGTCTCAACAAATTCAAAAAAATTGGAATTATCCCATGTATTTTCTCAGACCACAATGGATTAAAATTAGAAATCAATAACAAACGCAACTCTGGAAACTATACAAACACATGGAAATTAAACAGCATTCTACTCAATGACATATGAGTCCAAGAAGAAATCAAACAGGAAATCAAAAAGTTTATTGAAACTAATTACGATAATGATACATCATACCAAAACCTGTGGGATACTGCAAAAGCAGTACTAAGGGGGAAATTTACTGCATTAAATGCTTACTTCAGAAGAATGGGAAGATGGTGAGTGAACAACCTAACACTTCACTTTAAAGAACTAGTAAAGGAAGAACAATCCAAACCCAAAATTAGCAGATGGAAAGAAATCATTTAGATCAGAGCAGAACTTAATGAATTGGAAACCCAAAAAACAACACAAAAGATCAATGAATCAAAAAGTAGTTTTTTTTTTGAAAGATAAATAAAATTGACAAACAATTAGTATGGCTAACTAAAAAAAGAAGAGAGAAGGTCCAAATAACACAAATTAGAAATGAAAAAGGTGATATTACAACTGATACATCTGAAATAAAAGGAATTATTCGAGACTACTATAAACAACAATATGCCAACAAATTTGAAAATCTGGAGGAAATGGATAAGTTTCTGGACACACACAAACTCCCAAAACTGAGCCAGGAAGACGTAGAAAACATGAACAGATCAATAACAATATAGGAGATTGAAGCTGTTATCAGAAGGCTCCCAACATAGAAAAGCCCAGGACCAGATGGATTCACAGCAGAATTTTACCAAACATTCAAAGAGGAATTGACAGCAATTCTTTACAAACTATTCCAAAAGATTGAAACAGAGGCAAATCTATCAAACTCAGTGTATGAAGCAAATATAATCCTAATACAAAAACCAGGTAAAGATAAAGCTAAGAAAGAAAACTACAGGCTGATATCATTGATGAATATACATGCAAAAATCCTCAATAAAATACTAGCTGACAGAATACAGCAACACATACGTAAAATTATTCACCACTTTCAAGTGGGATTCATCCCAGGGATGCAAGGTTGGTTCAACATATGCAAATCAATAAATGTGATACACGATATTAATAAAATAAAACACAAGGATTATATGATCATCTCTATAGATGCTGAGAAAGCATTTTATACAATTCAACATTCATTCAAGACAAAGACCCTCTATAAGTTAGGTATTGATGGAAAGCATCTCAACATAATTAAAGCCATATATGATAAACCCACTGCCAATATCATCCTGAATGGAACTAGATAAGGATGCCCACTCTCACCACTCGTATTCATAGTGTTGGAAGTACTAGCCAGAGCAATCAGATAAGAGAAGGAATTAAGGGCATCCAAATTGGAAAAGATGGAGTCAAACTGTCCCTCTTTGCAGATGACATAATCCTATATATCGAACAGACTAAAGCCTCTACAAAAAAACTCTTGGATTTGATAAAGGATTTCAACAAAGTAGCGGGATACAAAATCAGCACATGAAAATCAGTAGCATTTCTATTCTCCAATAGTGAACATGCAGAAAGAGAAATCAAGAAAGCTTGCCCACTTACAATAGCCACCAAAAAAATAAAATACTTATGAATTGTGTTAACCAAGGATGTGAAAAATCTCTATAATGAGAACTAGAAACCACTGCTGAGAGAAATTAGCTCCAGACATTTATATGGAATAACAAAAGACCACACGTAGCCAAAGTAATGCTGAGCAAAAAAAAAATAAAGCTGGAGGCATAACACTACCTGACTTTAAACTATACTACAAAGCTATAATAACCAAAACAGCATGGTACTGGCATAAAAACAGACACAATGATCAATGGAATTGAATAGAGAATCCAGAAAGCAACCCACCCACCTACAACCACCTGATCTTTGACAAAGGCACCAAGCCCATACACTGGGGAAGAGACTGCGTCTTCAGCAAATGGTGCTGGGATAACTGGATATCACTATGCAGGAGAATGAAACTAGACCCATACCTTTCACCATATAATAAAGTCAACTCAAAATGGATTAAAGAATTAAATATACACCCTGAAACAATAAAACTTCTTAAAGAAAACACAGGAGAAACTCTTCAGGAAGTAGGACTGGACACAGACTTCATGAATATGACCCCAAAAGCACGGGCAACCAAAGGAAAAATAAACAAATGGGATTATATCAAACTAAAAAGCTTCTGCACAGCAAAAGAAGCAATTAACAGAGTTAAAAGACAACCAAGAGAGTGGGAAAAAATATTTGCAAAATATACATCTGACAAAGGATTAATATCCCGAATGTACAAGGAACTGAAACAACTTTACAAGAACAAAACAAGTAACCCAATTACAAAATGGGCAAAGGAGCTAAGCAGGCATTTCTCTAAGGAAGATATACAAATGGCCAACAGTCATATGAAAAAATGCTCAACATCACTCAGTATTGGGGAAATGCAAATCAAAACCACACTGATCAAAATCTCACCCCAGTTAGGATGGCTAATAGCCAAAAGACTGTGAACAATAAATGCTGGCATGGTTGCAGAGAAAAAGGAACTCTCATACACTGTTGGTGGGACTGCAAAATGGTGCAGCCTCTATGGTAAATGGTATGGAGTTTCGTCAAACAATTGTATATAGATCTACCATATGACCCAGATATCCCACCGATGGGAATATACCCAGAGGAATGGCAATCATCAAGTCGAAGGGATACCTGTTCTCCAATGTTCATTGCAGCACTATTTACAATAGCTAAGAGTTGGAACCAGCCCAAATGCCCATCATCAGATGAGTGGATACGGAAAATGTGGTATATCTACACAATGGAATACTACTCAGCTATAAAAACGAATGAAATAGTGCCATTTGCAACAACATGGATGGACCTAGAGAGAATTATATTAAGTAAAACAAATAGGGCACCAAAAGAGAAATATCACATTTTCTCACTTATTTATGGGAGCTAAAAAAATAAATAAATACACAAAAAACCGGAGGGGGGGGGGGAAGAAGACATAACAATTACAATTCCTTCAAGTTGGTAGGACGAGCAAACAGAAAGGACATTGTTGGGAGGGAGGGGGGAGCGCGAGGTGGGAGGGAGGTTTCGGTAATTGGCCACAATAATTAACCACATTGTATATTGACAAAATAAAATAAAATTTGGAAGAAAAAAAAAGAATTTAAAAATCATCTTTGTAAAATAAATAAATAGATAGATAGATAGATAGATAGATAGATAGATAGATAGATAGATAGATGATAGATAGATAGAAAGATAAATAAATTTCTATTGTTTATAAATTATCCATTCTATGGTATTTCATTACAGCAGCACAAATAAACTGGGACATGGAGTATTGAAGTATCAAGCTATTATTTTAATAGTATTTCTTCCTTCAAATCTGTCCTTTTTTTCTTCATATATATTGGGGCTTCATTTATAAGTTTATAGGTATATGTGTTTGTGTTATATTTCTTGATATATTGAAACTTCTATCAATATGTGTTATTCTTCTTTGTTACTTGTAAACTTTATTCACTTAAAATATATTTTGTCTGGGGCCGGCCCAGTGGTGCACTGCTACAGTGCACCGCTTGGGAGCGCGGCAGCGCTCCTGCCGAGGGTTCGGATCCCACATACAGACCGGCAGCTCACTGGCTGAGCGAGGTGCAGGCGCAACACCGAGGGTTGTGATCCGTTGCCGGTCACGAAAAAAGACAAAAAGGGAAATATATATATATATATATATATATATATATTTTGTCTGTTAATAATACATAGCCAACTATCCCTTTTTTGGTCAGTATTTGCATGCAACACCTTTTTCAATTCTTTTACCTATAATCTCTTTGTGTCTTGGTATCTCAAGTGTTTCTTCTCATAGACAACATGTAGATGGGTCATGCTTTTAAATCCATTCTGCTAATCTCTACTTTCTAATTAGATAGTTTAATCTATTTACATTTAAAAGTGATTACCATTTAAAAGTGATTACTGATGAGAAGGGAATTACTTCTGTCATTTAGCTATTTGTTTGGTGTATATCTTATATGTGTTTTCCTCAATTTCTCCGTTTGTGCTTTTTTTCTTTTTTGTATTTAGCTGATTTTTTGTAGTATGCTATTTGGTTCTCTTAGTCTTTGTGTTTCTGTATATTTTTTAGTTATTTTCTTAGTGGTTTAATTGGGGATTACAATTAACATCTTAAATTTACAGAAAAATATTTTGAATAATACAAAGTTAGTTTTAGTAGTATACACTCTACTCCTATACATCTTCATTACTCCCCCTTTATATTATTATTATCACAGATTACATTTTATACATCGTATACCCATTTACATAGATTAATAATTGTTGCTTTATGGATTTTCCTTTTAAATAATAAGAAAAGAGCATGTACAAACAAAAAGTACAGTAATACTGGTTTTTATAGTTTCCTATGTAGTTACCTTTACCAGTGTCCTTTATTTCTTCATATAGCTTTTAGTTATTGGCTAATGTCCTTTCATTTCAGTCTGAAGCACTCCCTTTAGCATTTCTTGTAGTGCAGGCCTGCTATTAACAAACTCCCATAGCTTTTGTTTATCTGGGAATGTATTAATTTTTCCTTCATTTATGAAGAATTGTTTTGCCAAATATAGAATTCTTAGTTGACATGTTTGTTTGTTTTCCTTTTAGCTCTTTAAATATGTCATCTCACTGCTTTCTGGCCTCCATGTTTCTGATTTAAAAAAAAACAGCTGTTAACCTTGAGGATCCCTTGTATATGACTAGTCGGTTTTTTCTTGTAGCTTTCAAGATTCTCTCTTTGCCTTTGGCTTTTGACATTTTGACTGCACTGTGTCTCACTGGGGATCTATATGAGTTTTTCCTGCATGGAGTTCATTGAGCTTCTTGTATGTAAAGATTCAAGTCTTTCATTAAATTTGGAAAGTTTTTGGCCATTATTTCTTTGAATATTGTTTTGTGCCTTTCTCTGTTGCTCTTCTATTTCTGGGACTTCCATATGCATACAATGGTCTGCTTGATGCTACAAGTTCACTGGGCTCTGTTCACTTTTCTCATTCTTTTTTTCTTTCTGCTTCTCAGACTTGATAATTTTAATTGTCCTATTTTCAAGTTCACTGACTTTTCTTTCTGTCTGTTCAAATCTGTTGAAGCCTTCTAGCAATTTTTTTTCCCAGATATTTTACTTTTTATCTCCCTAGTTTGGTTCCTTTTTGTAACTTTTATCTCTTTATTGATATTCTCATTTTGGTCATACATCAGTTGCTGTTTTCCTTTAGTTATTTTTAATTGTTTCCTTTAGCTCTTTGAGCATATTTGAGAAATTTGATTTAAAGTCTTTGTCTATGAAGGTCAATGTTTGGGCTTCTTGGGAATGGATTTTATCAATTTATTTTTCTTTTGAATGGGCCATACTTTCCTGTTATATTGTATGCTTTGTGATGTCTTTGTTGAAAAAGGGCATTCAAATATTATAATGTGGTGACTCTGGACATCAGATTCTCCTTTATCCCCATGGTGTGCTGTAGGTTCTTTGTTGTAGATTTAGCTTGTGTTTAGCCAGTGTTCTGACTAAGATTTCCTTGAATGCCAGCTGCTAAGAAAACAAAAATAAAAAACAAACCATATAAACCTCTCTCAGTCTTTGCCAATTGGCTCTGTACTAGGCACTCATATAACATCTACCTGGGCCATTTGTAATTTTACTTCACCCCTTCACCCTTTACTTCTTGCTTGCACTGAGCCTTTAGATATTCCAGTAGTGAAAGGTTAGGGTCTTCTTAGGTCTTTAATGAGTATATATGTAACCTGTCCTAGGCATGTGTATGGCTTTCTAAATTCCCTGGTATACATGAGCACTTTTGAATGCTCTAATTTCTCAAAGAAACTCCCTGAATTTTTCCTCATGGTTTAGATGGTTTGTTGTGTGTCTCACCTTTAATCTCTTGCCCCAGGTAGCTGTGTGTTTTTTGTTTGCCTTATGATATTTTCATGCAACACACACTGCTTTTCCAGCCTGAGTGAGTGTCACACTAGGCAAAACAGAGATGAGCTTCTTGCATCAGTCCTTCAGATGGCCTCTGGACAGGCTAGAACATATATGTTCACAATAATTTGTGAATGAAGTCTTCTCTGTTCCCTCCAGATGCAAGGACCAGAGACGCATACTGGGAACACTAAGGAGGGAATGGAGAAAAGGCAAGTAGAAATGGAACAAATTTTTCCTACAGTTTTTAAGTTGCCTTTTTCTTCAATCTGCATTTGCTCAGTTGTTATAAACCTTTGACTCTCTTCCAGAGTTCTAATAATGTTGGTTCTAGCAGTTTCTGGTTGTTTCCATAATGTTTCTGTAGAGGCATGGAAATTTGGAGCTGCTTACTTCACTATTTTGCTAGTGCTTTTCCCACTACCTCCTGAAAAGTAAATTTCATACATAATTTTCTATATCATCATAACATATTTGAAGAAGAGTGCTTTCTACTGATTAGTGAATTAGACAGCAAGATCAAATGAAATAGAATACTAAGTTCAGAAATAGACCCAAATACATATTGGATGTTAATATATAATAAAGTTGCCATTTCAAATCAATAGAGAAAGATTATTAAATGAATGGTATTGTGATAATTGGTTAGTCATCCTGGCAGAAGACAAAATTGGAACCCTAACTCACAGAACATACTAATATAATAAATTCAAGGTAGATCAAAGATACAAACATAACAACAGAAGTAGACTTGAGAGATATTGGAGAAATCTAAACTAATACACATGGTGTATTAATCTGTTTCTGTTGCTTATAACAAAATACACAGAATGGGTATTTGTATCGAAAACAAAATTTATTGCTTACAGTTTCTGAGTCTGGGAAGTCCAAAGTGCAGGGAACACAGCTGGTGAAGATGTTGGTGGTGGGGACAGTGATGTCAGGGTATCACATTGAGAAAATGGAAGAGCACAGAGAGACCAACTTCCTCATTCACTCTCTTTTTAAAGACCTCAGAACCACACCCCTGACCACCATTATTAATACATTCACTACTGCATGGTCCTACAATCCAACCATCTCTTCAAGGCTCCATCCTTCAATTACTTACCATAATAGGATTTCCCACCCTCTTAACAGTCACAGTAGGGGCTAAGTTTCTAATACATAAAACTTGGGGGATACAATTAGAGCTTCATTTAGTTTGGCGGGGGACATAATTCAATGCACTACACATGGTAATAGAAATGGTTTAGAAAGCAGACCCTTAGTGTATAACTCCGGAAATGGGGTCACTCATTGGTCAGTCAACAATAAAATCCCCATTACTGAGGGAAAGTGGGGTGATAAAGATCAGCAGCTATAAAATGATAGTTTCCAAGATTCTCACTTTTGTTGATTTGGGATAAAGTACAAGTGAAATGGGAAAACTATACTAAAAATCAGGCATTTGTTTTTCCTGAGGTTTCAGGAGAATCTGGAAGTTTAAGATTCCTTGTATATAGCAGAAAGGCCAATTCATATTTGATGTTGCTGTTAATTCTGGAAATGAAAAATCACTATTCCTTACAATGTTGAGGGGGTCTGATGTAATTAATTTACTACAAAGTGGCTTGTTGGTCTCCTTGAGAGATTTTACCAGTTCAAGGGCTGGACATTAATCTCTGCTGGCATTCAGACAGGTGAGACATTCAGCAGAGATAGTAACCACAGCACACTTGATAAGAAAAGCTCATGCTGTTGGACCCATACAGAACCTCCATCCCTGCCATCATGGTTGCTCTGTTTATGTGCCCATTGTTCAATCACCGGTGTGGCGAGGTACAGATCATGACTGATCTTCACTGAATGAGTTAGCCTATCCACCTTGTTGTTCAGTGTCTCCAGAATTTCCTGTCTCTGATCAGGGATGGTCTCTGTCTCAGCAGGGTCAAGCCTTTCTAGAGACTCTGAGGGAGAGCTTCTAGCTCTCTTAACTTTTGGCAGCTGTCAGAAATTCTTGACATTCTTTGGCTTGTAAATGCATCATTCCAATCTCTGCCTCCATCTTCACATGGCCTTCCTCTTTATGTGTGTCTGTGTTTTCTCTTTTCTAATATTTTATAAGTATATAATCATCCCTCAGTATCTGTGGGGGATTGGTTCCAGGACCTTCTGTGAATACCAAAATTTGAAGATGCTCAAATTCCTCATATAAAATGGTATAATATTTGCTTGTAACCTATGCACATCCTTCTGTATGCTTTAAATCAACTCTAGATCATTTATAATGCCTAGTACTATGTAAATACTGTTATAAACTGTTATACTGTATTGTCTAGGAAATAATGACAAGAAAGAAAGTACACATGTTCAGCACAATTCTTTTTTATGAGTATTATCAATCTGCAGTTGGTTGAGTCCATGGATGTGGAACTCATGGATAAAAAGGGCTGACTGTATTCATAATTGCATTTAGGGTTAACCCTAAATTCATGATTATCTCATCTTGAGATCCATAATTTAATTATACCTACAAAGACCTTATTTCCAAATAAAGTCACATTCACAGGTACCAGGGTTAGGACTTCCACAGATCTTTGGGGCCACTATTTGACCCACTATAGCCACTATGGCAGTATTTAAACACAGTCATAGAGTAGAATGCTAAAAATAAAATGGATTTAATTGTAAGGTGGTAGAGATACAAAGGAGACAGAATATGTAGATTGACAGGTTGCCTATGCTCATATCAGGGCCCTGATAAAGGTGGAGTAGGATTCTGAGGACTGTGATGTGAAATATTAGAAAAAAAAAAAAGAGGGAGCTTAGTAATTTGTGGCAATTCATTCATTCTTTCATTTAAAAAATTTTTTTCAAACTTTACTCTGTATCCCATGAATATGTGTAATCAATAAAAAATAATAATAAATAAATACACAGTAAAAAGAACGATAAATCAATCCTCCAAAAATTTTAATTTAAAATAATTACAGATGATCAGAAAATATAACAGATACAGCATATAAAGTACCATGTTTAACAAACATTACTGTTTTGACATATTTGTTTTAATTCTATTTTTTGAAGACAGAAATATTATATTCTTCTCATTCTTTTCCCCACCCCTACTCAGAGGAAATCATTGTAGCAGTTAGCAGCAACTCTGATAAGGTGACATGTGAATGGGGACTTGAAGGAAGAGAAGGAGAGTGAGGGATAGAGTTATATGTATTTTATTCATAAAGAATATGAAGTATTATTTGTGTTTTTAAGCCTTACATAATGCTTTCAATTTGATTTTGCAAATTTGCTTTTCTTTAACACTATGTTCCCAATGCATTCACATTGATACTTGAGGCGGTCATTGTGCAGAAATAGGATGAACCCCACGTCAAAAATTTGGTTCAGTTATGAAGACTGTGGTGATGCCACCACACATGCACCAAGACAGTATGAAAAGGTTTATTATTATAATTTTTTTTTTATTTTGTCAATATACAATGTGGTTGATTATAATGACCCGTCACCGAAACCTCCCTCCCTCCTCCCTCGCCCCCCTCCCACCCAAGAATATCCTTTCCGTTTGATTGTTGTAACACGTTCAAAGAAATTGTAGTTGTTATATCTTCTTCCCCCCCACCCGTTTGTGTGTGTGTGTGTGTGTGTGTGTGTGTGTGAGTGAATTTATTTGTGTATTTTTAGCT
>NW_007726146.1:0-543 GCF_000696425.1 Galeopterus variegatus
CTCAGATGTACAGACCCTCTCTCAGACCATTCAGGATTTACAAGATCAATTAGATTCTTTGGCAGAAGTGGTTTTAAAAAACCACAGAGGTCTTGATTTACTAACTGCTGAGCAGGGAGGTATCTGTTTGGCTTTACAGGAAAAGTGCTGCTTTTATGTGAACAAGTCTGTAATAGTGCATGATCGCATTAAACAACTGCAAGAGGATTTGGAAAAAAGAAGAAAACAGTTGGCTGACAATCCCCTTTGGACTGGGCTCAATGGAATCTTACCTTACCTCTTACCTTTACTGGGTCCTCTTATAGGTTTACTTCTTTTGCCGTCCTTGGGGCCTTTCCTTTTTAATAAGGTCACTACCTTTATTAAGGAACAGATAGAGGCTATTCAAGCATGGCCCATTCAGATTCATTATCAATGACTGGAAATGGAACATTCCTGTAATGAGTGACATCAATCTGCTCGCCCTTCAAAAAAAAAAAAAAAGAGCTGGCTAGTCAAAGACGGGTAATGAGGATGTTATTCTGCAGCAACCTAAGACAGGGA
>NW_007726146.1:1219-1421 GCF_000696425.1 Galeopterus variegatus
AAGGTCACTACTTTTATTAAGGAACAGATAGAGGCTATTCAAGCATGGCCCATTCAGATTCTTTATCAATGACTGGAAATGGAACATTCCTCTAATGAGTGACATCGATCTGCTCGCCCTTCAAAAAATTATAGCTGGATAGTCAAAGACGGATAATGAGGATGTTATTCTGCAGCAACCTAAGACAGGGATATCTGTCCAG
>NW_007726146.1:2819-17160 GCF_000696425.1 Galeopterus variegatus
ACCTAAGAATCAATAAACGAGACTTGATCAGAATACTGTCTTGTCTTCATTTCTCATGTCTCTTGTCCCATCCAATTCACACTCCCCCCTCCAGGGTCCTCGTTGAATATCCTGCGGGTCGGGACATCACAGGATTCAGGGAAACACTTACTTACATAAACTGGTTTAACATAAAAGATGTCAGGAAAGATACAGATGAAGAGATGCATGGTCAAGGTACAGGGAAGGGGCAAGAAACTCCCATGCCCTCTTAGGATGCAGCGCCCTCGTTAACCTCCACATGTTCAACTAGTCAGAAGCTCTCTAAACACTGTCCTTTTGGGTTTTTATGGTGAATTTATTATGTAGGCATGATTGATTACATCATTGGACGTTGATGATCAATTCAATCTTCGACACCACCCCTCTAATCCTGTCTTTCCTCTGGTGACCAGCCCCCACCCCGAAACTACTCAGGAGCCACCAGTCCTTTCATTAGCATAAAAAACACACTCCAGAGATTCCAAGGATTTTAGGAGCTGAATGTCAGGAAGCTGGGAGGCACAGCAATATACACAGCAATGTATTTCACAACATCACACAGGCACATTCTTTATAAGAACACTGACCGTAACAACTTGTTTAACAAATAAAATATTTCAAATTTTCATTGAGAAGGAGAAATCAGCTATTTCAACCATCTCTAGATCATAGTTTATCTGTGTTCTGCAGGAATATTCATGTACAGCAAGTTCCCCGGGGACATTTACGTACATTTGAATTTGATGAGCTCCAAGTCTAGATGGTCACCTGGTTGAGAGCTCTGTCTCTATCTCATATTTTCAAACATTGCATACACCTCTTAGAGCACTGAATGAAAACAAACAAAAAGATTTAGGGAATGTTTGTAGATTTATCCTCTACGGATAGTGGAAATGAGACTGAGAGAGCTTATGAGGCTTGTAAAGATCACAGAGTCCTTTACAGGGCTCCTGAGAATCAAACTAGGTTAATTTACCTGATAAAATAACTAAGGAACTCACTGATATTTTTATTTTACTCCCTTGATACAGCACCTGTTCTGGATTCCCTTGTGGACATTTCATATCTTTCTCAGAGACAATTTACATGTAAAAGAAAAGACCGCTTTAAAAAAGGAATTTCAATTCAAAACTTTTTTTTTTTTTTTTAAACACTGAGTAGTAAGGTGTATGTGGGGTGGGGGCAGGGGTAGGTGTCAAGGCGACTGAAATGACTGGCATTCCTAAGTCACGATGCTCCTAAGTCATCATTTTACTAAGAGTTTCAAGTTCTGTTCATATCTAATCTCATCTCTAACTGCAATGAAACGCCCGAACAATCATTCAAATTTCACATTATGTTTTTCCTTTTGTCTCTGGAGGACATGCTAAGGATTTTTGAGAGTGGGAATAGGCATAGCCAGATGTCCAGAGGAAGAAGCAGGAGACGGACCAAAGGGGGAAATCCAAATTTACAGAGTTTAAAGTATCTAATCAAGAGATTATTTTATTTTATTTTATTTTATTTACTTTTTAGTGATTTGAATTTTTAATATACAAATTTGGATCAAAAAAATCTCATTTATACACTAATTGGGGTGTGAAGCTCTTTCGGGGGAGTCTCATCAGCTCTTGGGCTTTTGCCTTCTTGTAACTGAGCGAGCTCTGAGGTTTTATTCTGACCAGTCCAATTGACAAAGTGTCTCCAGAAAAACCCTGACCTGCCTAAGGCTAGGTGATAAATAATTAAGATGTTGGAAGAGATAAATACACTCTCACTTCACCTGATGCCTTCAAATGCCAGTGGGCTTTCAGATTGTAAGGCTCTGAAAGAATGTTCATTTTTGATGGCTTAGACCTAGGAGAGAATCAGTAGGAAGTTAGGCAATTACACTCGTTGTGTAACTTAATAATACAATGTAATGTGTCTGCTAAGTGGATGTGAATATATGTGGGTTATTAAAGCAAGGTTATGGATCTGAAGAAGGCAATAACCAAACTTTAAAACATTTATGACACTAACAAACTAATATTAAACAGACTTCTAAGGAGTTTCAAGCAACTTCATGTAATAAATGGAACTAACCAAAAAGAAACAGCAGCTCCAAAGTGTATCAGTTCAATCAATCTTTTTCTCATTTTGTAATAATTTATTTGTATTATTCTCAGAGACACTGTGAACATGTGTGTTTATTTCTGCTTTGATGTATTGAAACTCATTACCAAGGGGCTTTTTCTAAATATCTTCTGAAATATTTATATAAATTGCAGACTTATAACAATATGGTTTATAAATTGACTTCTGTTTTATTTTTTCTGCCCCCAAGTCCTAATAAATTCTGATTGTTAGTGGGAACAGGAGAAGATGTCAGGGTTTAGAGCTCCCCACCTGTGCTGGAAAGTTGACATTTGTTGCATAATACAGTTTTTGACACTACATATCGTGTAAACAATTTGTAGAATAATATGACTTTCTTATGTATTGATGGACATTATTATTGCTTGCTTTATTTTGGAGCGTTGATACCATAAACTTGCGCTATGCCAAACTGAGATGTGTGCATTTTTGCAATCCATAAGGAAAAGAAGTACTGTTAAATTATGTTTTCCTAAATTTTTTTTTTTTAATTTGTGGAAAACATACATAACATAAAATTTACCATTTTTACCATCTTAAGTGTATTGTTTGATGTAAGTACACTCACAGGGCCATGTAGCCATCACCATCACCTGTTACAACAACATGTTTAGGTTGCAAAGCTGAGACTCTGTAGTCATTAAACAATAACTCCTCATTCGTCCTTCTCCCAAGTTCCAGACAACCACCATTCTACTTTCTGTCTTTATGATGTTGATTACTCCAGACAACTTATGTAAGTAGAGTCAAGCAGTATTTGTCCTTAGAGACTGACTTATTTCACTTAGCACAATGTCTTCAAGGTTAATCCGTGTTGTAGCAAATATCAATTTTTGTTTTCTTTTTAAGGCTGAACAATATCCTATTATATGTATACACCACATTTTGTTCGTCCATTTATCTGTTTACGGGCCTTTTTGTTGTTCCCACCTTTTGGCTAATGAGAATAATACTGCTACGAATAAGGGTGTACAGATACATGTTTGAGTTCCTGCTGTCAGTATTTTTTTCTTTTGGTATATAACTAGAAGCGGAATTGCTGGAACATATTGTAATTACATGTTTAATTTTTTGAGGAACTGCCATCCCATTTTTCACAACCACTGTGCATTTTACAATCCCACCAGCGATACAAAAGGGTTCTAATTTCTCCACATTCTTGCCAACACTTCTTTTTTTATTTTAAAATAATAAGTGATATCTCCCTGGTTTTAATTGACATTTCCCTGATGATTAGTGGTGCTCAACATCTATTCATGGCAATTCATCTATCTTCTTTAAATAAATGTCTATTCAAGTTCTATGATCATTTTTTTTTTTAAATCAGGTTGTTGAGATTTTTGTTGTTGAGAAATTAAGTCCTTATATGAATTTTTCTTTCCTGCTTTAGTGTTTCTAAATTCATGGCTTTAGATTTTATTCAAATGCCTTAACAACAACAAATAAGGTTTTCCTACATAAATTTTCATGTGTTGCTTCTTTGCATCTTTCAGCACAGATATGCACAATTTACTAAATATACTGGCCTGCGACATAGTTAAAACTGAACTGAACTGGTGTCTGCAGATTCAGTTATAAAACAATGAGATAAGGCCAAAAGGACCAATCTAGTTATTTCTTTTGTTCTATAATATCCCCAAAGAAGGCAAAGGAAAGCTAGCAGTTATTAGTGTGTTTTATAAAAGAATTGACATATGACACAAAATGCATTTTACCTTAGAAATAATAGAGCTGAATCTCATTTAAGTGTTCTGGTAAAATGCAAGTTAACAAGGAGCAGAAGCTAGACCAATAGAATCTACCACTTCTTTGATATATCCAATGAGATGTCCATCTGAAAAACAGTACATGTAACAATCCTTTCCCTCCAAAACCTGACATTCACATTAATACTCTCTTCTAAGTAATACAACTTCTGCCCACTCATGTACTCAAGGCAAAAATTTGGCCGACATGTTAGAATCCTCTGCAGTCTCTCTCATCCATCCCCATTCAACCCAAGTATGATTTTTATCCCCCAAGTACCTTATAAATTTATCAACTTTTTCCCATCGCTTTAGATATTTTCATGTCCCAGTCCATCTTGACTAGAATACTGGGTCACTTTCATAACTGGACACTCTGATTTTACTTTTGTCTCTCACCAGTCAATTTTCTATATCACAAATCTTTCTAAAACATAAACTTGCTAATGTCTCCCTCTTTCCTAATACATTTTTATAAGGTTCTCGGTGCCCTGGGGATAAAGTCAAAAGCTCTGATTTAGCTTGAAAGGCCCATTATGACTGCACGATGCTTATGTATTTCTGCATACTCTTCTTTTTTTCTCTTTTCTTTTCCACACAATTCAGCTTCACATAAATTCCCCAAATGCATATGCTCAACATTAGGGGTTTACTTACATTGCCACCTGTGCCTGGAATACACTTTAGCTTTTCAACCTATGCAAGACTAACTTCTACTTCTATATCAGTTGTCTATTTAGAAAAAAAAATATGGTTATCGTTTCTTGATCCCCAAATCTGGGAAAAATGCCCCAGCTCTGATTTTACTCACCCAGTAATTCCCCTAAAGTGACTCATCCCATTGTATTCTTCTATCCTTTTAATTCATATAAACCTTCACCAGACTGAAATTCCATGATGACAGACTATCCATTCATTTCGTACATAGTTTTATTAGATTCCTTAACCTAATGCTTGATGTCATGGGCTGCATTGTGTACCCCCAAATTCCCCACCAAATTTATATGTTGAAGTCCTAGCCTCAGATTGTCCAGTATCTCAGATTGTAAATGTTTTCAATGATAGGGCATCTCAAGATGTAATCAAGGTTAAATGAGGTCATATGAATGGGCTTTAATCCAATATGACTGGGGTTCATAACAGCAGAGTGTTGCTTTGTGTTGCTTCGCCCCCCAGGTATTTGTCACCCCTCTTCCCCTGGGTGACAGAGAAACAAAGAATTACTCAAAGCCCAACTCTTCTGAGCAGTGAGAAGCCCTGAAGAGGTTAACTTCCCTGGGAATGCTCAAGCAAGAGGCATTCCTTCCATTTGGGAAATTAACATCAAATTGGGGTTCTCTTCCTGCATTTATTTTTCAGACCAGAAAGTTACAGGAAGAGAACAAAGGTGGGGTTATAGTTTAAAAATATAGGCTGGTAACTTTCAGTGAAACAAGCCAGATGACCTTCCAGTAGACATTTAAGTGATCTTACAGCAATGACAATCAGTAAGTAGTCTGTCTTTGAGCCAGCAACCTGCTGTGCCACAATCCTTATCTTGCAACAGAGACTTATAGCCAGAGGAAAATTTCTAGTCCTCCACAAGGTCAATATTTGAAACTGTGAGGCTTTGGAAAACCAGGCCCTGTGAAGTACATATGCTTTTTAGTATATTCCACAGAAGAGGAAGAGAAATCAGAGATGTGCATGCATAGAGAAAAGTTCATGTGAGGACATAGTGAGAAGGCAGCCATCTGCAAACTAGGGAGGGAGATCTCAGGAGAAACCAAACTTGCTGACACCTTAATCTTGGACTTTCAGCATCCGGAACTATAAGAAATAAATTTCTGTTGTTTAAGCCATTCAGTCTGTGGTATTTTGATATGGCAGTCCTAGTAGACTGATATACTTGGTAAATGTAGACAGTCAACAAAAATGTCTTAAGTGAATGAAACTTAGAAAGGAAGACTTTCATGTATTTGTAATTAAACTTTGCACTGATTATATTATTAGCACAAGTTTCGTGCCTACTATGTGCCATATATTCTGCTATATATTTTTTCATCTGTAACAATTTTGCAAGTTGGCCATAACTGCCTGCAATTTTCAGATAAGGAAACTGAAGCTCAAGGAGTGTAGCTGAATTCTCTGAGGACACCCAATTAGTGGTAAAGCTAAATTTCAAATTTGTGTTACTGATTCTAAATTTAAAACATTATTATAACCTAATACCTCCTAAATTATCATTTCTAATCAGGTTTACCTTATTTTGATTTTTCTTTTAATAAAGAAATAGTATTCTTTTAGGTATCTATTTCTATAATCAGTGATAACTTGAATTCAAATATGATTTTTTTTGGTACATAACACTTTAGAAAAACTGTGTACATTATTCTTGAAAGAAAAAAATTTTCTCAATATTTGGTGTACAGTTGGCTTGAGTCTGTAAGGCACTAATTATTTGAAGAATTTAGAGAGTTCACATTGGAATGTCAGTTTCAAAAACATGTTTTGATATGTGAAAAGTCATATAATTAATACATGAGAGTTCATTTTAAAATAAATTATTCTTGTAGCATGCATTTAAACCTGTCTCCAGTAGGATGATATGGCTGAATGCTTATTAAACTTAGAGTCAGAGGCAACAGGTTTCATATATCACCTGCAAGACCTTCAAGGGAAGTGTTCTTGATACTCAAGTGATCTCTCTTGATGCCACTTTTTTTTTTTGTCTTTTTTCGTGACCGGCAACGGATCGCAACCCTCAGTGTTGCACCCGCACCTCGCTCAGCCAGTGAGCGGCAGGTCTGTATGTGGGGTCTGAACCCTTGGCGGGAGCGCCGCTGCACTTCCCAAGCGGTGCACTGTAGCAGTGCGCCACCGGGCCGGCCCCTTGATGCCACTTTTTAAAAAAAATAATGTGCACCTCAAAGAATGGTTGGGAGACTGGGAAGAACAAAGTCACATAAAACCCCGACAGAGTATTACTACTGTTAACCTTGTCATGAAGGAAAAAAGATTTCCTTTAAGATGGTATAGCCAAATGTCTCTTCAAATTCCATATTAATTAAACCACATCTAAAAATTATTAGAAAAGAAGAATTGGAAATAATAAGTTGGCATACATTATCTAGAACAATGTCTTACAAGTATAAAACTCTGAAAACATCTGAAGTACCTCTCTGCTAACATTCCTCCTCTCTTTGCAGTACTTGCAAATGGCTCTATTATTGATCCTTTGGAACACTGTCTTTTCCATCATTGGGCTTATTCAGTGACAGCAGGGCTTGAAGAACGAGACGATGTCTGGTGTCTGGTGGTTTGGTCAAAGGTCAGGAATTCTGTTTCCAGTTCCAAAGGAGAGGAACTTCACTGGTACCAGGCAGTAAGTTGTCCTTAAACCTGCTGCAGCATGTACCTCTTACTACATCTGTAATTATCCTCTTTATTGCCTCTCAGAAGGTCTATTCTTTCCCCATCTCAAGGAAATCTTTAATTCATGTCCATTCTCTGTTGAACTATTTCAGCTGACCAGAGGATGTTTATGGTCTGCAGCTCCCGATAACTTACTCTTGGTTTCTGCTATAGAACCAGTGCACAAATAATGGCCTTGTGCCAATCTGGCATGCCTCTGGTTGTGTTCTGGTTGCTGTCAAGTATGTCCTGAGATGATGATCTCTCCCGAGTGCACAGCAGAAGAAAGTGTCCTCCTCCTTCTTTCTTAATAGGTTAATGGGCTTCAGTCATTTATTCCTTATTTCTGCCATGTTTTTAATGAGCTGGCCTAAATATTGGTTATGTCTTATTTGAGGAATACTTAGCTGCTAGAAAAATAATGAAATTTGCACATTCCCCAAAAAAGATACTTACCTATCCTTCTATTGCAAATGCTTCCTTTTCTGTATTTTAGTCACAGATACTTTTCTATATTTCCATCATAATGACAATGTTTCCCTGGTTTTGTGTTCAATTAAAATATACCTAGTGATGAGGGTGGGGCTTGTTAAGGATAGTGAGAGGTGATATACACCACCAAGAAGGCAAAATACAGCTTATTTTTATAATAAGTGTTTTTTTTTTAAAGAAAATAAATACATACTTATTCTGGAAATGTGAAATATTCAGAAAAATAATCAGAAATTATTCATTCACCCATCACAGAGAAAATCTTTGTTAATAATTTTATATACTTTATATCATGCATAATTTCCTTTTATGCATGTTTCAAAACTGATAATGTACCCATACATATGTGTATCCATATATATAATTCTATGTTTTTAAAATTTCAACTGAATGCATAAAAATCCACTTATTATGAAAATTTTGTAAGCATTATTCATGATTATATAATTTTTCATGCCACAGATATAGCTCAATTTATTTTTATTTTTTTATTTGGTGTATATTTAAATTGGTCCATATTTATAAATATGAAAACAATTGATAAATATGGAGGTGTTTTGTTGAATCTCTAGTACTGCAAGGAAAATAGTTTCAAAATCACTAATCTAGATAATGGGTGTAGGAAATTTGTCTTACCACTATATCTCCAAGCTCTAGGAAAATGCCTGTCACATGGTGTCAACTCCTATATTTGTGAGTGAATGGAAGAATGAATGAATGATTTCTGTAAATACCTATTATGACGTTGCTTGCTTTCTTGTGACCATATCTAGACAAGAATCTGACTAAACTTAATAAACTATAAAAAGTCAGTAGCAGATATTTATTTCAAATACCACTATTCAGTGACCCATAAAGTAGTATTAGCTGTTCTCAATAGCATGTGTATGTTGGGTGGAGGCCAAGCTTTTGGGAACAGAGGTTCTAAATATTGGCCATCAAAGGGTAGTCAACAAGCTCTAAGGAGATTCAGTCTAAGCTCTAGGAGATTCAGCAGAGGTAGGTTTGACTTAGACTAAAAATTACATTCAAAGTCATTTCCATTGTTAGGCATGTCTTGGCATTAACTGTTTTTAAGCAGTAGCAATCCAGAAAGCCTCCATTATAAAGGGATAGAGGAATAAAGCATTTGGGTCTTGTACATTTAGCAACCATTCACCTTATCCAAAAACCCTCACATTTTTTTCTTTGCTCTTATATTCATGTACAGTTTCAATTTTGTCACTTATAGTTGAGTTACAGGGTCTTTCCCTGTATCTCTATTTCCTTCTCCCCATTCCAGGGTTAGAAGACTATGTGAGGTAATGTCTGTGATATACCTGGTATAGCTCCAAAGAACGATGAGGTACATCATAAATGATAGTTTTCTACCCTCCCCTTACTGTAGAGTTGATGGCATTTGATGTTAAATACATTAAAGAGATTGGGTTTTATTTAAAACAAAGCAAATCAACAACAACAAACCATTGGGATCCCTGAGAGTTGACATTAGGGAGCCGTTAAAATTGATGAGCTGAAAAATTCCATGATGAAAAATAATACTCTAGGTGACATATTTTGTCAGTATTATAAGAGATAGATTGGAAGCAAAGATTGGAATGGAACAAGAAGATATAGCAGTTTTAGAAGTATATATAAGAATACCTTATCAAAATAATACAAGGCCGTGAAGGAGAGAACTTCAGTATCAGGGTAGCTTTGGAATTTCTTATTTTCCAGGATGAGAAAAAAGACATCATAAAAAGTCATCATAAAATTGTATGTGTTTATTACTAAGAATAACTATTTTCATTAGTATTTACTCTAAGAAAGAAGCACTTTGTCCTAAGATAAAATTTTTTAAAAAAGAAGATAAAATAGCCAATTTGTTTTTGCCTGCATTCAGAATTGGATGGAATGTAAGTGAAACCCAAGTGAATAAGATTAGTTGCTTCTAACAAATTAAGTCTTTCTACTTAAAAGGCACTCAGAGGACCAAAGTTAATGTGCATCGTGCTTTCTACAAGAGTCTGTCTTAATATTCTCTTTGACTAAACCATGAGAATAGCCATGTCCAAAAATCATCCCCAAAGAAAATGTTATATGAAACTAAATAAATATATCTTCATTCAATCACATTTACTATAACTTTGTCATTTATGAGGAATACACTCTAGGACCTTTAGGAATCACCAACATAATTAATACGACAATAGTTTATAATCCCCCTTGTAGAGGTGGTGCTGAGCGTGGGGTGCTTCTGTTCTTGTCGGAGGTATCATTACTCATAAAGATGCCTTTATTTTCTCCTGACTTTTATTACTGGCACTAAAGGTTGACACTCAGTTTCTACAAGGAAACTCAGTTTTCATTACTTTCCAAAGGTTACTCTGTGCACAGTGAATAATAAAATATTATATAGGTGAATGGGGATGCATATGCTGTATATACTAAGTGATTGATTCCCAAACACCAGCATTCTCACTAAGATTGAAACTCCTGCAGTCATGAATCAATTTAGGTCACAGAGTTCCTGATTGCTCACACAGTGAGATGTTCAATTCATGATCCCACAGGGTTTGCAGGTGCCCTAAGTTAAATACTTTGAATTATACATAGAAGAGGAATAGAGAATTCAGATGGAATTGGATTATCTTTGTATATGTTCAGGTGAAGTGGGTACACATAGAATAATGACATTATTACATATCAATTGTACTAATTGGATTTTCTTTGGGGAATAAAATTAATTGTCCTGCATTCATTTGGTCTGGAAACCTAAGCTAAGTAACTTTGTTTTGATTACTTATTGGAAGGAGATTAAAATTAGATAATCATTTTGTCACAAAGGCCACTACAAGAGCACAATTGAATAAGCCATGAGTGGTGAATGTAAACTCCATTCTGATTGGGGCTTCAGCAAAGAAATCCATTAGATTCACTGTTTTTGTTTGAGTAGCTGTTGATCTGAAAATATATTCAGTGTCAATGTTTATATTAAACACTTATACACAGTGCGCAGTTTGTGTTGTTTTAATCCAGTAAAAATGTATGCACAGCCACCCAGTTTTGCATCTATTTGTTTTATAATGAATCCAAAAAAGTTGTAATAAAGTTTTTTTTCCTTTTTTATTTTTTGTCCTAAATGAGCATTGCACAGCCACATAAAAGAGAAACTGACTCAAGTATTTTGGTGAATTGTTGGTAAGTTATTTTTCTGAAATGAAATTTAACGTTAGAAACGTTTTCCTAGACCTTAAATCCTAAAGCCAGTCACTGTTCCCAAAGGTGCTCCTAGTAATATAGGAAGTAAAGAATGGTCCGGAATTTTCTCCAAGTAGAGCTGCTATTATTGGTAACTCCCCCAAAAATATGCATTTGTAAGTAAAGTAATATTCATAGCTTCAGTGTATTTTTTGTTATTTTTGTCAGCAGAATGTTTCCTCTGCCTTGGTGACTTCCTTAATGCCAAAGATGTGTGTGGAAAGACCAGAAAAGAAATACATAGCCATAGACTCTTGTCAATCATGTTTTTCTTTTTAATGTCCTGCTATCACTTTAAATATTCACAATTTTTTTTCAGAATATAGCCTTAGAATTTGTTGAAACAATAAATGTATTAAAACTTCATTTGAACTCTCCATGAGAGCACAGTTGGGCTTAGGAGTCAGACAAAAGCTGTGTAAACCCTGTGCTGTTGTATGACTTCTCTGAAGCATGCATTATCACTCATGAAGATAGAGTAATTTTTACCATACAGGCTTACCGTGAGGTTTGTACAAAACATTGTAATCCGCACCACCACAGTGATGTCTGAATACAGCTAGTGAACATGTCAGTCTCCTTCTTTAGGTGGTTGTATTAGTCCATTTCTGTTGCTTGTAACAAAATACTCCAAACTGGGTGATCTATAAGGGAATACAATTTATTGCTTACAGTTTCTGAGGCTTGGAAGTCCAAAGTCCAAGGATCACATCTGGTGGTGGCGACAGTGACACGGGGGTCTCACATTGCAAGATGGTGGAAGCAGAGAGAGTAGACAGAAAGACAGACTCTCTTTTTTGTTCTTTTAAAGCCCTCAGAACCACACCCCTGACCACCATTTTTAATCCATTCACTATGGCAGGGTCCTACAATCTAATCACTTCTTCAAAGCCCCACCTTTCAATTACTGTAATAGGATTTCCCACCCTCTTAACAACCACAGTGGGGACCAAGTTTCTAATAGATAAAACTTGGGGAACACAATTCAAGCTTCAGTGAGTTTTGCAGGGACATAATTCAATACACTACAGTGGTCATAGCATAATCTTGGAGAACGTTTTGGCTTGTGTGAGTTCCTGTAATTTTCTACAGCCATTGTCACTGGAGGATAGCATTGCTTGTTGTGGGGAACCAATAGACTGGAAATAAATTATCATTAAAAAATCGACAAACCTGGAGTCACTTGCTTAATGGGCAAAAATATATAATGCTTCATTTTCATGTCACCTTCTATTGCACCTTCTGACAGCTGGGGCAGAGGAATAACCAGTACAGGAGCCAAATGATTTTTTGGAAGGCCACCAGTTCTGTGGAAGAATAACATGATGGAGTAGCCACTTAAAAAGCTCTGACCTCGTGCCTCGTTGCTGCTGATGTGGGCAGGTGGGCAGAAGGCAGCCGAGTGAAGGATGGAGAACTGAATGTAGCCCTTTGTCTTTTTTGTCTGATTTCAGGGGATTGCTTCCCAAACCCTTGGTACAAAGCCCTCTCTTACTGTTTGCTTTATAGTTTCTACGAGTGCTTCTTATTGTGTGTATCATAAGGATTCCATAAACTAAATGAATGACTTAGGCAAAACTAAGATATAACTACTATACTTTTTTTTGAAGTTGTTACAACAAGCAAACGGAAAGGACATTCTTGGGGGGGAGGGGAGAGAGGGAGGAGGGCGGGAGGTGTCGGTGAAGGGCCATAATAATCATATACATTGTATATTGACAAAATAAAAATTAAAAAATAAAAAGCTATTGGAATGGCTTCACTGATGTAATAAACCTTTAACTCTGTCTTCAATAACTACATGTTTCTTTTCATTTCTCTCTAGAAGCCTCCATAAATAGTTGGTGATAGGTTTAATAGAGGTCAAATGAATAGAAATTAAGATTTTAACCTTATTATTGAGTTCATGGTGTATCCCCAGTACTGCCATTGTGGAAGCACCACCTTTATTCTGCACTTACGAAGAGTAATCTGATGAATGGAATCAGGACATAACGACAGCAGTGCCTGGCATTTGTATTACACTTCGTGCTTTGCAGAGCATATTTGAGGTGCATTATATCATTTGATTATTGTTTTATTTCTGTGTGTTAAGTATTGCTCCCTGGATCCCACGATCCATTTGCCTGGTAAGGGAAAAAACTGTGTAGCTCTTTGCAATTTGGTTACAGCCTAACTTTCAACTTGTTCTCAAGAGAGGATCTTAAAAAGTGATTGAATTGTTGCAGGACTGTGAGAGAGAACATTAACGTCAAACTTTCAGAAGGAGAAACAGACCTATAGTTACTAGAGGTGAGAAAGAGGGAGGGGGAGAAGAGATAGGGAGCAACTGGGTAAGGGACACAAAAAGTAATTATGATTTGTAATGATGAACATGCTAATAATATTGATTTGATTATCACATATGCTATCCAAATACTGGTAGTCAATACTGTACCCCATATATATGTATAAATAAAAATAATTTTAAAAATAAATATTTGAATATTTATGTATTCAAATATATTCAATGTTCTAATATATGCTGAATTTGAATAATGTGTAAAAAAGTTGAATTAATTTAGTCTAGGGGATCTGGAGAGGTATCACTGAGAAAGCACACTTTGAGATGTGCAACATGATAAACGATTAACTATGTAGGAGATGGGAGAGGGGCTGTGAGTTCAGGGAAAATGGGAGAGAACAATCAACAGGAGCAAGGGACATTGGAGGAACCAAAATAAATGGATTTTGTGTTGGGAAGATCAAGCTAGAGTGTGAGTGGGAGGGGAATGCCTGGGAGAAAGAAAGGGAGAGGGAAAGAGTGACAGAGAGAGGGAGAGAGGGGACAAGGGAGGAGAAGAAAAGGAGGGAGGGAGAGAGAGAGACAGAGAGAGACACACAGAGAGACACAGAGAGACAGAGAGAGAAAGAGAGAGAGAACCACTGAGTAAGAGAACAGTGGAAGATGAAATGAGAGAAATGAAAGGAGGAATATAAAGTGATGAGGGAGAAAAAGAGGTGATACAGAAAAGAAATGGAAATAGGGTAGAGATGTGAAAAAGTAAGGGATTCAGGGCTAGAACATTCAGACCATTCTAAGCCATGTTCATATTTGGGACACTCTGTAATGATTATGTAAAACACTTGGAGCGTTGAGCATAACAGTGCCATGATTGAATTTGGGAAGTGCGGTTATATTGAGGAAAGACAATGACTTGTCCCCTTTGAAGTTTAAAATCTCATGGCTAGAGGAAAGAACAGACAAAGACATAACAAAGGCAAAAAGAAAGCACATAAATAATATATAATTTATATATATATATATATATATATATATATATATATATCGG